>NC_080058.1:17010190-17045190 GCF_026212465.1 Amaranthus tricolor
GCTTCTTCTTTTTTGGAGCTGGAAAAAATAGAAATACATTGACATGTGATGGACTTTAAAACTGAAGCACAATAATAATTTTTTTAAAAAAATAAGTTGTGTTGCAAATCAAACCTTGAACCACAATTCTATTTTCTTCTGCTTCTTGTTTTGTATGTTCTTCATGTATTGGTTCAAGGTCATCTACGGTACAACCAACTTCGTTTGCATTTGTGGGAGAAGGTTGATGCTCACTCGAAAAGATTAGTTCATTTGCATTGTTAATTTCATTTACAGGATCCTTTCTTTGCATTTGTTTCTTTCGAAGATCACGATAGTCAGCTGGTGGGCAAAACTTGGTGTTCATTTTCTTGGGTTGTTGTGGTTACGTACCTTGTTGTTGCATGGGCTGCTGCAACAAAGGTTGTTGCACAGAAAGCTCTTCGTGACGTTGTTGGTGATGTTGTTCTTGTTCCATACCCTCTTGATGTTTTTGTCTGTTATGTTGTGCAACCTTTACTTGCATGAGTTGTTCATGTTGTTGGCAAGAAGGAGATAAAAAGGCAGACATACACCCTCTCTTCTTTGAAAATGATCGCTTCTTTGTGGATTTTTTCATTGGAAACTGGAAAAACAAAATAATATGCATACATTACATATAAAAAATTAGATACATTATAATTAAAATTGATGCAACATTATTTTGTATACCTTTAAACTAGTTATTTCCTCATTATTATCAACTTCATAATCAATAGGTATGTAGTCTTCATCATCACTATGAGATAATGTGTCATCTCTAACATCTTTTGAGAAAGTTTTTGCATTAGCTTGAAGAATCTTTGCTGCCACAGTTCCACATCCTTTCGCTGTCATAAATTCTGCATTTTGCTTGATGTTCTCCATTCTTTTCCTTTCATATTCATTTGCTTCTCTTAGTTGTGCAACAGCTTTCCTTTTAGTCCCTTTCATCTACAAGTCATAAAACATCAATCAAGTTAGATAAATACATGTAAACAATCATACAAATAAGAACTAAGAAAAATAATATACAATAACAATATATGGGTACCATCAGACAATTCCATTGGATTGTTATGTATGGCAAAATGCCAACCTTCTTTGGTTGGATCTTCTACATAAAAAACTTGATGTGCTTGAGATGCCAAGATATATGGTTCTCCTTTACATATTGTTTTATTTTTGTTAACTAAAGATTGTTGATGCTCATTTATTTCTGAATGAAACCAAACACATTTAAACAAGACAACACTAAAATGATCATGATAGGATATCTCAATAATCTCTTCCACAGAACCATAATACATGACGTTTCCCACTGAAGGATTTTTATCGTTACTACTAGCAAAACTTTGTGTTAACGCCGTTAAAGTTACTCCACTATTTTGTGTGGCATAATTTGCCTCTCGTTTCATAGTATAAAACCTGTAACTATTGACATAGTACCCACTGTACTTTTTTGCTTTAGAAGAGGGTCCTTTTGATAGCCACCTGACATGGTCTAAGACAGGTTGACCTTCATCAACCTTCAATGTGATTGCCACTTTAAACCAATCTTTGAAATCCTTGAAATGACTTTGAGCCGTATCCCATTTTCTCTTTCGATGAGTCTCTACTGTTTCTTTGTGCTCACTATGATAGAAGAATAGAAAACGTTAAACAATAAACGAGAGATAAAAAATGAATAATAAATCTTAGCTTAAAGGTTTACTAGTCATACTTAATGTATCTCTCAACTTCTTCACAATTGCAATTGAACAAGACATATTGGTGCACTTGACTCCATGTGATTTGATCGATGACAAACCCAACCTGTTTCTTCTTTGATGTTTTTCCTCTTCCCCTTATAGGATGTCCAAGCTTTGGAAGAAATTCTTGTGAAATAGAAGGCTCACTGACGTGTGCACTTGGACCTTTTGACCTAATTAGATATCGAGCAACAAATCTAGCACATTCCTTGGCCAAGAAGCCTTCAGCCATTGAAGCCTCCGGACGACCCTTATTCCGAACATCTGACTTCAATTCCCGAAGATATCTCTCAATTGCATACATGCACCTTAATGCAACAGGTCCACCAAGCTTAATTTGTTCTACTAAGTGCACCGGCAAATGAACCATGACATCAAAAAAAGCTGGTGGAAAAATCCCCTCAAATTGACATAAAGTTTCAACTATCTCATTATGAAGTTTATTAACATCTTGAGGGTTAATTGTTTTTTTCCATATACCCTTGAAAAAATTAGAAAGCCTTATCAAAGGCGTTGCAACTTCTTTATTTAAGGTCATGCTTGTGGCAATTGGGAGCAAGTAATGCATCATAAAATGTGCATCATGACTCTTGTATCCTGTGATTTTTCGTTCATTTACTTGCACACAACGAGCAATGTTTGAGGCATAACCTTGTGGTAGCTTTGCATTTTTTATGGTTTGGCAAAACAATCGTCTTTCATTGGCATTCATCCAAAACCTTGATGTTGGAACCTCTTCAGTTCCATCTTCTAACTCTTTAATCTCCAACTCAGGAACCCAACGTAGGTCTTTCTTTTCTCGGAGGTCTTTTAGGTCTCGACGAGCAGCTAAATTATCTTTTGTCTTCCCAGGAATGGCTAACAATGTCGCAACAATATTATCAAACACATTCTTTTCTATGTGCATGACGTCCAAATTATGGGGATTAGAACAATGTTTCCAATAAGGCAACTTAAAAAGTATGGACTTCTTTCTCCACAGATTAGGATCATCCTCTGCTTGTATCATCTTAGGTTGTTTTTTTCCATAATGATTTGGAAAATCACAAAGCAATTCCTCAATCTCAATTCCCGTCAAAGGCACGGGTGCAATTCGTTCATCAATTTTTCCATTGAAGTTTCTTTTATTAAAACGCCACGGGTGATCAGTATCCAAAAATTTGCGATGACACATGTAGCAATACTTGTGGCTATATCGTAACCACACTGAATCAATTTCATAATGACAATATGGGCAAGCTGTTTTACCTTTTGTGCTCCAACCAGATACCATTGCATAAGCAGGAAAATCGCTAATAGTAGACGCCAAAGCTACTAGCATGTCAAACCTTGTATTTGTTGACGCATCATATGTTTCTAGGCCAAACTCCCACAAATCATTAAGATCTTTGATAAGTGGTTGCAAGTAGATATCAATATCTTTTCCAGGAGACAATGGGCCGGGAATAAGTAATGACAAAATTAGAAACTCTGACTTTGTAGCCAACCATGGAGGCAAGTTATAGTTGACCAAAATTACTGGCCATGTACTATGCACAATGCTCATTGAATTAAATGGGTTAAACCCATCTGTGGCTAATGCAAGCCTCACATTACGAGGATCTTCAGCAAATTTTGGATACAATTTGTCAAAGTTCTTCCAAGCTTCACCATCCACCGAATGTTGCAAAAGTCCAAGTCCGTCTTTTCCTCGACCATTTGCATGCCATTTCATGTAATTAGCAGTTTCGGCACACATATATAACCTTTGCAACCTTTTCTTAAGTGGAAAGTATCTTAGAATTTTTGCTGGAATTTTATGTGCCTTTTCTGAGGTATATTCAGTGTGATCATTTTCCTTCGATTTCCACCTTGAGGCCCCACAAACATGACAACTTGTTGCAGTTGCATGCTCCTCCCAATATAGCATGCAGTCATTAGGGCACGCATCGATTTTTTTATAATCTAAACCTAAAACTTTCAACACTTTTTTGCCTCATTCAACGATGTTGGCAATACAGAATCATCGGGTAGAACTTCCTTAAACAATGCTAGCAAAGCAGAAAAAGCAACATTACTCAACTTATGATCACACTTGTATATATAAAGGCGAATTGTAAACGCAAGTCTAGAGAATTGTTTGCAACCAGGATATAATTCTTGTTGGCCTTCTTTTATTAGACCAAGAAACTTCTTTGCCTCATCATTTGGCCCTTCTCTCAGAGTAACGTTAAACATTTCTTGTATACCATCATTCATGTTCAATGGTTCATTATGTGCCTCTAATTCTGTTTCATCACCCATCTTCCCAAACCCAGAAAATTCATCACTTCTTGGTACAAAACCATTGCAAATGATATGATCTTTCACGTCATTCCGACCATACCAATATCGATGATAACACATACAACATGGGCAACTAATTTGATTTCCTTGGGACCTTGTAGCAAAAGTTTTTTCAATGTATTCATCCGCTCCTTTTTGATAATCATAACTCCATCTAGGAAATTCCCACCGCTTATCCATTTCCTAAAAGTAAGTATTATAAGATTTTATACTAAAGGCAAAAGCACTAGATCAATTAACAATTAATCAACTTGTATCAAGAAATCAGAGATTTGAATTATGATTATATTACTAACAATAAGTCAAATAAAAAATAATTAACGATTGAAAATAGAAATACTACCTAATCTCTTATACCAATTCTAAAAACAAAAACAAAGAGGGTGGATTAAACAAGACAGGAACAACTTCAAACTCCATTCTAAAGAAATTGTGTTAGACATACTTAGTTCTTTTTTCACACTCTTGTTAGACATATATTGATATATGTATATATAGTCTTATTTTTTGTATTTTTCATATATACTTAATAATAAAAAGGGAGGAACACAATCCTCTCATCAGCTTTTCCTTTCTCCATCATCTTCCTTTCCAGTAATTCATTCTTAATCTTGAAATCAAGATGTTCAAAATCAACATGGTATCAGATGTAAAGGTTTGAATTGCATACCTAGATTAATTCTCAATCAATTCATTTCGTTTTCGGTTGTTTCCAGTCATTTCATCAATCTAGGTTTTCTATTCTTCTTTTTTTTCGAAAATCCATTGATTTGTTCATTCGAAAATCAATTTGTTTCCAGTCATTCTCAATCTAGGTTTCCATAATTGCATAATCTAGGTTTCCATAATTCTCAATTTGTTGCATAATTCTCAATTTGTTGCATAATCTAGGTTTCCAGTCATTTTATCAAGATTCAAAATCAACAAATTGCAATACGAAAACTAACCCAAAGGCCAGATACAATAAACAACAACTAAATGAACACATTCTAAACAACAACTAAACTTACAAATACAACCAAAAACAACAACTACTAAATGAACACATTCTGGCAGGAAAATGGTACATGGGCAATCCAAATAACCAATGATTCAATAAAAAAAAAATTAACGCAGACTTCAAGAATCAGTAGTACATGAACTGTATATTAAGAGAAACAACGAAATCCTCACAGTTAGGAAAAATAAAAAGATCAGGTACAACAGGATGAAGCAAAATCAAGAACTTAAATGAATTAAGAATGAAAAGGCAAATTTTAGTACCTTTATTTTGATGGTGTAGCGATGCAATTGATAGAATGACAGCCGCAGCACTGTCCCACGACCAACCAGCAGCCACCCACGACGCAAAAGCACCGTTCCACGACCCAAGTTGAACCGTCCAACAGCAGCAGCAACAACGACCCAACAGCAACCAACGAACAGTAGATCAAATTCGCAAAGAAGAATGAGGAAATCGAATTCAGTTTCAGAGGAAATTACAATTTAGTTTGGGAAATAGGGTTTTTTGAGAAGTAAGAGTGAATGAATAGATAGCTGAAGGTGGGAAGGTGAATGGGTTTTGTGAAATCAAATTCAGATCCTCGTAAGTGAAGGTGGAAAAGTTGAATGTAAATGAAATTTTTATTTTTCATTTCCCGGCAAACATACTGCGTGCCCTAATATAATTTCATCAATTGAGGTCTATTGCGACGGTTTATAAACAACCGTAGTAATAGGTATCCGTCCAGTAGCAATAAGTCCTCTATTGCGACGGTTCAACAATAACAATAGCAATAGGGTCCTAACTGTCGCAATAGAGCGTCGCTATTGCTTGTTAATGTAGTAGTGTGTGTATATATATATATATATATATATATATATATATATATATATATATATATATATATATATATATATGTATATATATATATATATATGTATATATATATATATATATATATATATATATATATATATATATATAAATATATATATATATATATATATATATATATATATATATATATATATGTATGTATATATATATATATATATGTATGTATATATATATATATATATATATATATATATATATATATATATATATATATATATATATATATATATATATATATATATATATATATATATATATATATGTATGTATATATATATATATATATATATATATATATATATATATATATATATATATATATATATATGTATATATATATATATATATATGTATGTATATATATATATATATATATATATATATATATATATATATATATATATATATATATATATATATATATATATATATATATATATATATATATATATATATATATATATATATATATATATATATATATATACATATATATATATATATATACATACATATATATATATATACATACATATATATATATATATACATACATATATATATATATACATACATATATATATATATATACATACATATATATATATATATATATATATATATATATATATATATATATATATATATATATATATATATATATATATATATATATATATATATATATATATATACATATATATATATATATATACATATATATATATATATACATATATATATATATATATATATATATATATATATATATATATATATATATATATATATATATATATACATATATATATATATATATATACATATATATATATATATATATATATATATATATATATATATATATATATATATATACATATATATATATATATATATATATATATATACATATATATATATATATATATATATATACATATATATATATATACATATATATATATATATATATTTATATATATATAACACTTAATTAAATCAAATTGGTAAAATAATTAATATTACGTACGCATTCAAAAACGTTTTGAAATTTGTGTTGCGAGGCGGGCTTTGAGGTTTATGTTATGAGTCGAAGACGTGCACAGTGTTCGTTAAAGGACAAATGACCAAAAGTATCCAATGCAAACTACTAACACAAATTTAAAATCAACAAATTAGAGATTATGTGAACTTAAAAATCAAAAGATAAGTTCAATTTCAAAAATAAAACTTACTCTTCCATATATGGAGCCAGAATGAACGTGTGTTTAGATGCAAGGGAATTAGTTAAAGAAGTCTCAATGTATGCTTTTACGTCATCTGGATCATTTTACACTATTAGTACCCGAAATCGACTCAGGACAAAACTATCCAATTTTTATTGAAGGTTCGCAAAAATTTAGCTCCTCGTATGACGTCACTAAACGCACTAAACTATACAATTAAACAATAATGCCTAAATTGTAAGATAATGAACATCACCTCATGTAGACATGGATAAGAGCTACATTCAACATTTCTCCTCTCAAAAATTGCCCAATTTCACTAGGACCAATAATTCCAAATGGGCCCTCAACAAAGCAGAATTGTTCCTTCTGCAGGGTTAGAACGATTGGGTCCTCCTCACGCAGGCGAGATGCACATGTGTGCAGCCATTTGCAATATTGAGAGAGATTGGGTCCTCCGCATCACTCAAAATTGGAGTGATTGCCATCGACTTTGACCAAATCGACACCTTTGATGAGGAACCGATCTCTCTCCTAGAGCCCTTTGGAGTCTTTTGCTATTTAATTTATAGAATTAAATTAGTGTAAGGATGCAATTAAAAAAATAAAAATAAATAAGGTACAAATGATTGTTACCATGTTAGTGAATCGGACCCAAGCATATGGCCATGTGACGAAACTACCTAGCGCGTCTGATAGTTTCTCAAGGCTCCATTTTGGCATTGGAACCGGGAGTGAGAAATCTTCAAACCCCTTTAGAATAGTTTCCACGGTCACACTGATGTGGCCACTTGTAACAGACATCGAATGCACTGTTTGGCCCTCTTTGGTTAGTTGTGCCACACCATATGCAACCTCAGGTAAGTTGCCATCACTAGCAACACCTAATTGAGGCAGCAAAAGAGAACAAGGAGTCGCCTCCTGAAAATTGTGTCGTTTAGTATAATAAACATCATAATAAAATATTAAAACACGTTGCAATTTAAATTAATAAGTGCTTATATATTTAAAAACTATTTACCTGTACCACTGGCTCGGGAGTTGGCTCCGGATTTTGAGCAACGGAGTTCATGGTCTCCGGTGTGGGATTTTGCCCTTCAAGGGTAGTAATGGGCTGGGGTGCTACGAGGGTAATGGGCTCGGGTGTTGGATCGACCGAAGCGTTAGGATCCCCATGTTGACTTTGCTGATCCTCGACAATCAGGTTTGCCAAGTCAATAGTGGGTGCTCCCATCTTCTGCAACACGAGTGCCACTTTGGCGAGAACGTCCTTCGTAATTTCTGCTCGGAGGGTTGCTACTTCATCAGGTGGCATCGTTCAGGATTGAGTAGCAACACACTCTTTCCCGAATGCCTTCTTTAACCCCACGCGGACGCGTCCTTTTCAGACTACCCGCCCTCTATGGTCTTTCCCTAAAACCATATGCAATGCATCAACATTGCCTCTTGGGGTGAACTCCCCCGTAGCTTCTTTTTCCTTCCAGCCCATCTGTTCAAATAAAAAGTGACATATATAACAATAAGTATAAATAAATCAAAGCCCAAAAATACAAAACATATCAAGAATATACTTAATAATTTC
The DNA here is from genome assembly GCF_026212465.1 of Amaranthus tricolor. Classification (NCBI taxonomy): domain Eukaryota; kingdom Viridiplantae; phylum Streptophyta; class Magnoliopsida; order Caryophyllales; family Amaranthaceae; genus Amaranthus; species Amaranthus tricolor. The sequence goes on from NC_080058.1 coordinate 17,018,954, forward strand.
AAAACTCACCACAACATCAGCAACCTTCTTTGTTCTCGGATCATTAATGGTAAGTTTACCTCTTGCATCTCAGGAATGAAGCCCGCAATACCAATCTCGCACCCGATCTCCAGCTAGAGTATTCACGGATGCAGAGGTAGTCGTAGATGAGGGCATGGCTGGACTTTGATTGGGGTATAAACCCGCATCCACCCACTCTTTTCGAACCTCATCATACGTTTTTGGGCCCAAGCGATGGTAAAACTTTTGTTTGCTTGCTGATTCAGAAGCTTTACCACACTTTTCCTAATTAATCAATAGAAATCAAATGTCATATATTAGTTTAATGATTGAATCAAAAGAAGTAAATTCAAATCAAAAGCTATAATATAATATGGAATACTTACAACTTCAATAGGAGTTGTTCTTTTGGCAACAAAAGCCTCTTATTCCTTCTTTGATATGTGACCCCATATTTCGTAGGGCATCTTCGAAGGTGCTTGCTCTCCACCTTCGTTTCCCGTTTTGACCTTTTTGGTCGTACGGGCACGCTTCTTCGTGATCCAGCCAGTTACTAACTTGGATTTGAAATCTCTGAATCTTTCAGCAACAGCTGAAAGAAACACATTCTTCTTGTCCTCATCGCTCTCGATGTGAAAAAGATTCTACAAAAAAAGATTATATTTATTAGTGTCAATTAAATAAATTTTTAAATGAAACAAAATGAATAAAAATAGTAAAGTTTCTTACCACAGTATCATTCCATAGAGAGTTCTTCAAACCCTCTGGAACCTCGTTCCATGCAAACAATATGAAAATCTTGCGGATACATAGGCCCACTTATTTTCCATATTGCCTACACCATTTTCCGCAGGGTTGACCCAATGCATTGTATTCCAAATGCATAGGTTCTGTGACTTTGAGGTTTTTCGTAGTAGCCCTTTTCTTTTCTTAGTGGTAGTGGGAGCATCCGTTGGTGGGGCGTCTTCAGTGTCATAATCATTGTTAAGTGGTGGAGCGTCTTCAGCCATACGCTCGTATCTAACAATTTGGTCCTCTTCAGTGTCATAACTATGATGCACATTATCCGAGGTCTCAATCTCGGAGACAATTTCGTCTCTGAAAAGATGCATTGTATATCTGTACCTGAAAGAGTATGAATAGAAATATATTAGAACATAGGTACATAAATTCAATTCTAATAAAATAGTGTTGTGTGTTAAAGTTCCAAAAAAGCTTTAAAAACCTTAAAATCGCAGCTTACCAAGTAATATTAAGAATATGACTATGATTTAAAATTCTAACCACTTCAACACAATAAATTTACCAAATAGTATTGTGTGCAAAGTTTCATGCAAAACAAACCAAGTTTGAGCTACATTATGTGCGAAAGTGCCAAAAAAAACTTTAAAAACCTTAAAATTCATACCTTGTGAATCACTTAATTTAAATGTATTCCTTCCGTGTGATCTACACGCATATAACTAACATCTACATCATCTTGATCCACTGAGTTATGATTTATAAGGGGCGAGGAGTCTTCAAAATCCTCATATTCTTCCTTCTCCTCAACATCACCTATACCTAGGATGCTTCTTTTTCTCGGTACAACAATAGACCATTTTTTATCAGACGGGTCTACAATGTAGAATACTTGCTTGGCTTGTGTGGCAAGTATGAATGGCTCCTCACTATCACGCAAACGAGCTAAGTCTACAAGAGTGAATCCACAAGGGTCGTCATTTTTTATGCATCGTCGATTATTATCTACCCACTTACATTTGAAAAGACCAATAGTGAAAGTAGAGTAGTCAAGCTCCCATATTTCATGTACCCGCCCTGCCGCCCATAGTATACCAATTTAGCATCAACCGGCGATTGATCCTTGGCACTCGCGTAAAATGTAGATGACGCAAAAATAGAAATCCCACAATTTTGTAGAGAAGATAACTTCTTATCTTGACCCTCAGTTCAAAATGTGAAGCCATTGACATCTTAACCCTCATATTTGTTGAAATCATCACGAGGACCAAAAGCTAACCACTTAACGATTTCTGATACACCCTTGAGTTCTTCACTTATTAATCGATTATGAAACCAATTAATAAACGTCTTGTTATCCAACTGCATCAATCCCCTATCACCTTTACAAGGATATTTTGCACGCAATATATCTAAATGCTCACTCAAAAAAGGATGGACTTCAGGAATATGATGCAACACATACAAGTGTGCTTGTAGAAGACTGTCTCGAGGAGGTGTAATCGATTTGGAGCCAATTGTTCCTTTTTCCTCAAGCCTTCGTTCATGTCGAGAGGTGGGAACTCCAATAGGCATTGCCATGGCTAAATACTCCGCTATAAAGTTTCTAATCTCATCGCTCACAGTGCCTTGAATCATACTCCCCTCGGGTTGTGCTAGATTCCTCACCTTGTTTTGTAAAACACCCATGTGTCTTTCAAAAGGATAATAGCACCTTAAAAAAACTGGATCCAAAAGCTTGATCTCATGAACGAGATGGACAATAAGATGAACCACTATGTCAAAGAAAAAGGGTGGAAAATACATCTCAAACTTGCATTAAGTTACAATCACGTCGACTTGAAGAGCATCAAGTTTAAAGGGATCAAGAACTTTACTACAAATTGTGTTGAAGAACGAACATAGCTCGGTAATAGCATATCTCACATGTTTTGGCAGTATTACACGGATTACGAATGGTAAGAACACTTGCAACATTACTTCATGCTTCCCAACTTCAGCTCACTATGTATGCTCACAAATCTCTTCATGTTGGATGAGTACCCAGACGGAACCTTGATGCCATACAAAGACTCACAAAATTTCTATTTCTCTGCTTCAGACAATGTGTAGCAAGCTGGATGCAAATAAACTTTTTCATTACTCATCTTCTTCTTACCGCCCTTTCCCTTGTTACTGCCACCAACTTCATCAGCTCTATTTCTTTTCTTACTCACCTTAACATATGCCCACAACTCCGGACGAAGACCTTTACATTCAAACCAATCTCGCATGGCCCGAACATCCTTTGTTTTACCCAAAATGTTCATGAGAGTCCCGAGTATCGCATCGCATATATTTTTCTCTATATGCATAACCTCAAGACAATGCCTAACCTGTAGATCTCTCCAATATGGAAGCTTACAAAAGATTGATTCTTTTTTCCATAATCGGTCTTCACCCCCTTGCACTTGTCCTGTTTTACCAAATACAGTCTCAAGTCCCTTAACCTGTTCATAAACCTCATAACCGGTCAACGGTCGACGAGCTACACGGTCCTGAACCTCCCCATTGAACATCTTCTTCTTCTTACGATATTGGTGATCTCGTGGGAGGAACTTTCGATGGTGCATGAATACGTGTTTGCACTTAGGAATCCACATGGATTCCATGTCATCGATACATATTGGGCATTCTTTCTTCCCTTTGTTCTTATACCCCGATAAGTTTCCGTATGCTGGAAATTCATTAACGGTGCATAAAAGCATTGCACGCAAGGTGAACTCCTCATTAGCATATGCATCAAACACGGAAACGCCTTCATCCCACATCTTTCTCAAATCCTCAACAAGAGGTGCAAGATAATACATCTATGTCATTGCTAGGTTGTTTAGGACCCGAGATAAGAAGCGAAAGCATAATGTACTTACGCTTCATACACAACCAAGGTGGAAAATTATAGATCACTAACAGTACCGGCCAAGTACTATGTTGAGAACTAAGATTTCCGAATGGGTTCATTCCATCCGTACACAGTCCGAGCCTTAAATTACGAACCTCATCCCCAAAAGTCTTATGCAACCTATCAATACTCTTCCACTCCGGAAAATCAGATGGATGTGTGAGCAAGTGACCTGTTTTCACCCTATCTACATGCCACCTTAAATTTAATGCATCTTTCTTTATAGAAAATAAGCGCTTGAATCTAGGTATTATTGGAAGATACCACAATACCTTAGCCGGGGGCCTTTTAGCATCCCGAGCCCCTTTACACTTGTAACGCGATAACCTACACCTAGGACACTCTTCTAAGTTCTCGTTTTCATTTTGATACAACACACAATCATTCAAACACGCATGAATCTTCTTGTACTCTAAGCCGAAAGGACACATGAGCTTTTTGGCATAATATGTCGACTTTGGAATTTCATTTCCCTCAGGAAGCATCTCACCTAACGCTTCTAATAACATTGTGAAACTAGCGTCACTCCAATTGAACTTTGACTTAATGTTAAAAATTGTCAACATTGTTGTTAGTTTAGTGAACTTTGTACATCCAGGGTACAAAGGCTTTTGAGAAGCCTCTGTCAACAAGTCAAAAACACAAGGACGTTTTCCTAACTCATCCCCAACTCCCTCCATCATCTCATCAACACGATCCACATCTTCATCGACATTCTCTTCATCTGTCTCATACCCATCAACATGATCTACTACATCCTCATTGACATTAGCCACATTATTGACATCATCAACAACACTTTTCTCTTTGTATACTCGCTCCTCACCATGCGAAACCCAAACATGATATTGAGGCCTAAACCCACGTCGAAGTATGTGCTCCCTAAGGATATGAACACTATCTACCTTTGATACATTGTGACAAGTGACACATGGGCAATAAAAGCCAACTCCCCCGTCCTAACTTGATGTTCAACCGCAATACTACAAAATTCTAATACGCCATCAATAAATTCTGACGATTCAATGCTTCCATACATCCAAGAACGATCTTTTGTCATCCTAATTAGTATGATTAATTAGTTCAAAACAAAATTAATACACAACTTTTAACATATATACTTAACGAACCCTAATAAAACACAAAATTAAGTAATAATCATTCATTTAACCCTAATTAACCCAAATAATAATACAATATTTTTTAAACTGTCCAAATGATGTTTATTGTACTAACCATAATTAATATTCATATATATTAACAACATATTAAAACAATAAAAATAAAATCACATTCATAAACTTGGACAACTAATTAACATTCATATCAACAACTCATTCATTTAACCATAAACAACCCTAATTAAATCTAATTTACAAACTATAAAAAAATTATGATAAATTTAAAACTTAAAAACCACAACTACATACACATTCATAAATAGAATGAAGAAATTACTTAAAAATATAACAAAACATGATATATATGATAAATTTAAAACTTAAAAACAACAACAACATACACATTCATAAAGTTTGACAAATTTAAGCCTAATTTACAGAATCAAAATGAAAAAGATACCTTGAATTTTCGTGGGTTTTGGTGGGTTGTGTATAACCTATACAATGAAAAAAAAAAATTAGTATAAAAAAAACTAAGCGCCCTAAAACAATATTAATGAAGCTTGAACAACAATGGGTTGGAGAACTAAGCTTTAAAAATTATACCTTGAAGAAGAGCAAGAACTAAGCCCAAATTTTTCGTGGGTTTTTCGTGTGGAAGAAGTAAAACAATGAAGAAAATGATGAAGAATTTATGCGAAAATGATGAAGAAGAAGAAGAAGAAGAAGAAGAATCAGTTTGCAAAGAAGCAGCAGATGATGAAGAATTTATGGGTTTTAGAAGAAGATGAAGATGAAGAATGAAGCAGTTTATTGCGAAAATGGTGGGTTTGAGAGAATACAATAGTAGTTGAGTATTTGTGAAATGAAACGTTGAATGGCGGGTTTTAATTTTTAAGAAGAGATTATTATTTGTTGCGGGCTTGTTTAAAACCGCAGCATTTGCGAAATTTGCACATTATTGGCTGCGGGCTTAGTTGAACCGCAGTATTTGAGATACCCATGTGCTGCGATCCTCAATTAAACCGCAGTATTTGTTCTATTTTTTTTGCGAAATTCTTTTTTGCTATTTTATGCTGCGTTTAAGAAAACACCGCAGCAATTGATAAGTAGCAGATACGTTTTTCTCCACTAGTGTAGGTTGATAATATCATAAATAATTTAGTGAAGTCATTTTATATTTTAGAATTTTTTTAAGAGGGGGGCAATTTTTTTTTTTTGGCCTAGGGCCCCTTAAACGTCAAGACGGGCCTTGCATATCATAAGAATAAGAGCAACTTAAGTAGTCTTTTTTTATTAGTCATGTGATTTTTATCCTTCACATCGTATAAAATCCATGTAAAATTCCTAATGTTTTGTTATTGATTTACTGTTTAATGTTGTCTGGTTAATTTATGGTCATTTCTCTTCTGTTATGGGCTTGATGGGGTCTAATGCAGATACTAGTTCAATTGTGTTATCAAATGGAACCTAAGAAAAGGAATAATGTCACTAACCTTTAACTCAATGAATGTTTGTATGTTGTTTGTTCAGAATTGGTATTGATAAGCTCATAAACCTTCATAGTCTGTTTGGTAGATGGTAATAAACGATAGTGATAGGAATGAAAACTAGCGTAATTTTAGTTAAAAAATCTTTTGGCTATCTTAATGGCCATGCTTGTCTAACTTCAATCATCTAATTTTCTTCACAGAATTCATACCAATACATTACCATGGGAATGACATTTAACTTTTAATGATATTTTACACTATAAATAATTCTCATTACCACCATTTAGTACCATTAACCAAACGGACCTTCAATGAAAAGTTTTTCAAGAGCTCTGGCTTCTGCCTGCAGATCACTCTATAACAATGCAGTGCCAATTGCTTCATAAAGCTTAGGATCTCATTTTGCTACTTTTTTTACTTGTGTTTGAATTCATAAACAAGAATGTAACAATTGTGCCAATGCATTTGCAACAAGATATCATGGTCATGAAGAAATTGACATACTAACATAGTAACATCTTCTGCATGGCGCAAAGCCACAAACCATGAACAGCATGGTTCAGTATATAAACTCTGTGCAATAGAAAAGAAATATTTTAAGAACAGAAGCTATAGCACAATATGAAAACACATCACTAATACACAGTTCAAATACTTAACATTTCGCTCTAATTTAGCAAACTTTAGGCACATCAAATGCCGAAAGGTTGCTAAATCAAGAGACGACAAAAAAAGACATATAATTCCTAGTTCCGATTCTTTGTCGTATACATTAGTACTTTCAAGCTTGAAGAATCTGACAATGGATGATATGGCTTTTTAGGCGTTTCCTGCCAGCAATACTTGACCAGATGTTCGACATCATTGTCTTAAACTGACCTCTTCCCGTTATTGTTTCCCACAGAAGTTCAACCGTGTCTGAGCTTCCTAAATGTTCCGATCTTGAGACATCAACCATAGATATGCTCATGTTATTACGTACGATGCACAACTTGTTATTGAGAGGGACAAGGGCTGCTGCCTCCAAGGCTTTGGAATTACCCAAATGAACTCTGCTATCGATGTGTTTACCCCAAGAATCACTTGTCTCATCGTAGACCCTAAGTTTACATCCGTCTTTGCAATCGAGAGCATAGAGCTTCCCATTTAAAGACGCACTTGGATTTCTCCAACCTGCAACCATTCCATCATAAACTGGAAACCAGCTGTCGGATTCTGGATGATATACCTCACTTAGAACCTGACGATGCGTGCCGAGCCCCTTCAAGTACCACTTCCCGTCGTATACAACTCCAATGAAAGGCACCATTGCTGTACTCATGTCTGAGATGATGGACCACCTATTCTTGTTCGGGTCATACACTTCAGCTGATCGTAAGGAACGGTGTATACCCTCATTCTCCCCACCTGCTACATATAAGCAGTTGTTAATGACACACGCACCAAAGAAATGTCTCCGGCGTAGCATATCTGGTGCTCGGTGCCATTTGTTTGTTCGGGCACTGTAGAAAATGACACGCCTCATCGAGCCCTTAAGGGGATGTTTGCCTCCAAAAAGGTACAAATGACAGCCACTAAGAACAGCACTTCCGAATCCGAGAGCTTCAGAGTACTCTTTGGGAACAGGTGGAAGCGGTTGCCATAGTTGGTAAACAGGGTCAAATGCATGCCATGATATTTTACCATCCCGATCCCTCTTAATGACATACACCCATTCTTCTGCAATCCCTAAAGTCTTCCTTAAAGAATAAAAGAAGTTTCCAGCCAGTAGACGATACCATCTTTTGCAGACTAATCGGAGATTTCGGTGCTCCATTCTCGGAACCCTAATTAAGCAAGCAATAGCCAGGTCGTCAGGGAGACCTGGAAGGAGAGGTGACTGACTACGGCTCCTGTCACCACGAGAAGGTTTCTTCCTTACAGGATGAATGGAAGGCTTGATGTCGGGTCGCAGACACAACTTTGTTCCAGGGACATACTTCTTTGCTCCAGCTACAGTTTTCAACCCAGCGTCTACTCTACACAAACATGCTGTTGTATCAACCTGCAACATTAGGATTATTACTGCTAACATTAACTTCAGATTCATTTCCTCGTTTCATCTTTACGATTTGCATCTATTGAACTTCCCCCAACAATATTAAAGCAGTTCATGACCTAGCAAGAAAAAGAAAAAGATTCCATCCATTTTGCAATTATTCGAAATATTAAACTCTTCTCTCACGAAATTACCGACCCCATATGTTGGGATTAAGTCTGCCTTTGGCATTAAGCCTGTTCAAAAAAAACCGACCCGCCGACCCGTCTACCCACATCATAAATGACGAGTCATTTATGTTACAGAGACACAAAGAGAACAAAATTCAAAAAACCTGAGTATTTAATTTTGGTACTTGTTCCATCATTAGCAATTAGCAAGAATATCACCAGCAACATAAACACCACCCACAGCACTCATTCAGACCAGACGGCCAGTGTTCAACCCATCACAAAACTCAACCAAAGACTATATACCTTTTCTAATTTCACCAGATGATCATTTTTAAGTCATGTTTGGTTGGACTTCTTCTACATAGTACGATTGCAAAATGTAAACTATTCCATTCTCATTAATTAGTATCACTATTGACTGCCTACCTTGACCTTCAAAATCAAATCATAAACTTAAGGTATCCTTTCCCTTACTCAACTGGCATCAAATTTTATACCACAAACAACTCTATTAAGACCCTTTTTACCTATTTGACCACCTTACTTAATTACAATAAATATCTGACTTGTTGACTTGGTAAAAATGTTCCATGTCTCACCCTCAAAAGAAGAAAACATACAGAAAAAGTGGCTCAATTGAAGTGGACTTATAACTTCTTTCCTAGTATACTGCATATATCATTAAATATAATGCAGATCCAAGCAATTAAAGATGGAAACTTTCATAAAACCGAGAAGAAACTGCAACTTTAACAGTACTCAAAAAAACCCATATACAGAAATAACAAAAAATGGTATCAAGACATCAAAGATAGAAAATAGGAGAATATGAGGGCAGATTAACTTACCAAAGGAGGTTGAATAATTTTATCCATGACTCATTCATCAGCAAAATTCTCTTATTTTGTTCAAATTTCTGCAAACCCTGCATATAGAGATTATGAGATGCATATAACATTTTTGATAAGTTATCTGAGGATAAATAAACTTAAACATGCAGGAAAAAGTTGCTTAAACATTCAAACATTTAAAAAGGAGAGTCAAACAAAAGACATGTAGACAAAAATTAATCACTTTCTTTTCTATAAAATGCAGTAAATTCAAAAGAAAAAGAAATGTCTTGATCACCCACCCAATTAGGTCATGAAGCTGATAATTCTTCAATTCTTGAAATTCAATTACAAAGGTAAAACCCACAAAAAGTAACCCTCTTTTTAAGATTAAAATTGGTAACAAATCACAAAAATACGCTAAAAACACCAAGCATTTTAGTTTTTAATCTTTAATACTCACCTCCAAATCAAAAACCCATATCATAAAACTCCAAATTTTTAATGCTCCAAAACTAAAGTTTTGATCTTTGGTATATAACAAGGAAACCCCAAAATGGAAGCATGGAAAGTGGAAAAAAATATAGGTTTTTTGTTCGATTTAATCCAAACAAGACCCCAAAAAGGTAGAATCTACCAAGAGAAAGTGTATTTAGAAGAAGAGATTAAAGAAGATGATGAAATGAAGCTCAACAAAAAGCTAACCTAAACCACTATGATGTCTAAGATGGATTTTGAGGGTAGTTTAAGAGTATGATGCCAAAGTTTTTAGGTAATAAATTTATTAAATTAGAAGCCAAGGAGAAATTGATGGAAGAGCTTTGGAAGTTTGTTGTTGTTTGGGAATGAGGAGAGACTAGAGTGGGAAATCTCTCCCCAACAAAGAAAGGGAAAGAGAAAAATAATGTATGAAAATGGAAAAGTATTTATGTACTCATAGAAGTATATTGCATTTGCAGACTCGTGAGAAACATACGACACTCAGTCAATTGGACAATTTTTTCCTCCTAATACAATGGATTAAGTGATAGGAGTGATAGGAGTAACTTATAATGCACCACTTAGGTCTGTTCACAATTGATAAATTAGAATCTCAATCATTTGATTGGAAATGAGTCGTATATAAAAATAAAATTATATCAAAATATTTATATTATATTTACAAATTGAATTTAATTCAACTTGAGATATTTTACACGAAATCAATCTAAATTTCGAATAAATATCTTTAGTCCCACTTCATTTTTTTATTTTTTTTATTTGAATGGAGTATTATAATTCGTCGCAATTTATATGGAAAATAGAGTTATTTGGGATTTTAATATATTCATCTTAATTTATATACTTATAACATTATTTTGGTATAATTTTTCACAAATACCCTATTAGGGATAATTAAATAATTTGTTTGCATTGGTATAAGAAAAAAAATTAATGGAATGAAAAAACCCTAGCAATATTCCCAGAATAGTTAACTTTATTTTAACTTTTTTTTTAAGAAAGCCTTATTTTATCTTCCTTTAACCTTTAATAAAATCTTGCTTTTCACTACCTTCTCTTATTGTTGTGAATGGAATATGGCAATGGTGAAGAAACAATAAACAAACAAATGCAAAGAACAACCACAAAAACAGAGCAAGAAACAACGATGGAGAACGCACAAGAAATATAAGGATGAAGAGCTTTAAGAACACCCTCTCAAACCAAAGATTGAACCTTTAACTCAATCTCACACAAACATGTATAAAGAAGGATGAAGAGCTCTTATAGTGTGAACCCTAGCTTTCAATCTTGTATATGCCTCTCTCAAACCCTAATGATGTTGTAAGACTCCTTATATAGCCCTAAAACATATTAGAATAACCTAGGACAAAAGGGCTTAAAGCCCACACAAAACAGCAACAAAACAGAAACCCGCGTCTGTGAGGGAACTGGACGTCGCTCGACCCGAGCTACTGTGCTCGACCGGTCGACCAGCTTCTCTGAACCTTCTGCCTGGCTATTGCATTAAGGCTCGACCGAGCCACCTATGCTCGATGGGAGCAGCCTTCAACTTCTCCTAATCTTCGTGTGTTCCCATTATTGAGATACTCCAAATCATCACCATCAATCATTTCATTGATTGATCCAAAACATAAGCTCCCATACTTCCTGCACTCACCACTTCGCTCTTAAACGTGCTAACCAAGAAGTACGTTACGAGGTGGTCGAACTCACCACCATCAAGGAGAGATTTGGTGCTTGATGCAACACTTATGTAGTCTCTATTAGCAAATATTTAAAGTTTGATCAAATTTTTGAATAATAACATAAGTCAAAATGATACCTCCTCAGTTTTATTATACTTTTTATGTTGGACTTTTTACACAATATAATGTGTTATTTTGATCAATTATGTATTAAATTATACATAACGAAAAATTATAAAAAGTTAAGATCAAGAAAAAATATGGAATTAGAAAATTTAAACAAGATTCTACTTGACTATATTTTTTCTTATACATTAGCCGCAATATACAAAATAAATTTGTACGATGAGTAATGTTAATAACCGTAATGTAGCAAGCATTTTAGAAAGGAAAAATTATATTACTACACCATATATGTTATGATGTAATTACTCTGTAAAATTTGATATCTAATTTACTTTAATTTACAAGTATAAATTTAAAAGGTAAGCAGGAAATTAATTAGAGTAAAAGTATTAATTAATATTACTTCGTTGTATACTTTAAAAGAAACAGGTCGAATGCGAGGAATCATCTGCACCATATAAGTTACTTTTTAGATTATCGAAATAATTTTAAATTAGATATTTTAAATTCATTTACATAATTATAAATTTATTTTAAAATCAAATTAAAATTAAATTCAATTTAAAGTTCAATAAATGTGATATTTTTTAAATAAGGCATACTTAATGGGGGGGTGAAAGACTGAAAGTTGTGAAAAAAAATAGTTTCAAGGGATATTTTCAAGAAAAGATGAACGTGGGGGCCCACTGCCACATAACTTCAAATTCAACAAAGATGCTTTCAATGGTTTTGTGGGCCATTCCATTATGTTATTACTTGCGAACTCCACAAATTGTATGTTGGCATTAGGCACATCTGCAAATAAGATCATGAAGTGCATGAGTACTGAGTAGTGTGATTATTCATCCTTTCTTCTTGTCTTCTTAATTTTGCTTAACTTCTAGTCATTGGTTGCATTTTCTGAATTAATTTAGAATTTGTTAATAGCAAGTCTCGTTTTTTATTTTATTTGTTAAGTAAAAATATTTGTTATTTTAATTTTTTTTTTATTATTTTTACATTTTAAAATAGTATAGACTAAGTTCATACAATACATTCTCAGTGAAAATTAGAGAAGCTAATAGCATAACAGTCGTTAATCTTGCGGCGATTCTAATGATTAGGACAGTCGGAAATTAGTTAGAGGGTACTTACACTAACAACTCTACTTTTCAATAAAGTATTATATAATAAATGAAATTTAAAATAAAATAAATATTAAATATATTAAATATCTAAATTAATCATAGTTAAAATATATTTTAAATATTAATTTCAAATTTTATAGATCTTAATTGTTAATTATCTGACTATTTTACCAACTAGACCTGTACTGAAAAATTTCCGACCAACATATAAGTCAGAGAATAGTCGGAAATTCCAGTCATTTATTAACCAAAATCTTGGTTAGTAATTCCAACTTCCGACTAATCTTTTATTTGTGCGTTGTTAGTCGCAAATACTTTTTTATGATTGCTCCCTCCGTCATTTTTTGTTTGTCCACTTTATTTTTTGAACGCTTTTCAAAGCAAACTTTAAACTTTAATATCTTTAAGTACACATTATAAAAAATTATAAAAATTATATGTATATAAACTTTGCATCCAAAGGAATCTAACAAGATCTCACATGAATATGTTTTATCTTCAATATATACTTCAAAAATCAAATTTAAATTTCACTCTCCTAAAATGGAAAAACTTTAAGTGGACAAACTTTAAGTGGACAAACAAAAAGGAATATATGGAGTAGATGTTTTTTGACTGCCAAAGTAGTCCATTATTATTAATTTTTTTTTGAAAGGAACCTAATAATTTATTGATAAAAAAATCTCATTCGACATCTACAATAGAGTAATCATTCAAATACATAACAATTTTAATCAAACAAATTTCTACTATAGCAAAGTCACGATCATTATAAAGGAGATCTAATATTGAATCATTTTCTCTATCATATTGTTGTTTGATACAACCTCTTTTGAGGGGTTCTTTAGATCTGGTGTGGGTTTGAAATTGTAATAAGATTGATACCATTTATCGTATTAGCAGAAGTGACACCCGTGATGACGTCATATATCTTTTTACCATCGAATCGATAACAAGACTCCAAGTTCTCACCATTAGAGACTTTAAAACTCAATATATGAGTAGATAAAATCCAATAAAAAAATAGAATAACTCTATAATATAGAGTAAAGATGAATTTTATTTGTAACTAAAAATAAAAAAATAAAATAAATAAAGTGATTGAAAACTTACCATCAAAGCATCAACCGTAAGGTTGACAATAACCCTAAAATTAACAATAAAGGCACGAGTATTTTTAAGTGAAAAAAGGAGAGAAAAGAGTAAATGGTTGCATTTAGTAGAGTCGGTTATTAGTTGGTAATAGCATGTACCGACTTTTTTGGGCACTCAAAATTAATCTTTCTGTAATGTCCCTGCCTAAACCATCTTTTTTATTCAGTCTACGTTGTAATAAAAACAAAAAATTGATAATCACGTATCTGTAAATGCAAAAAAGTTTTCATATATAAAAATTTAAAAGTCTTAAAGTTTTGTAATTTCACCTCTCTTTGATTTACAGTCCTTATTTTTATTGATTTTATATAGTATTTTATGGGGTGTTATCGTGGAACTTCACTTACATAAATTTGACCTGCTAACATGTAATTATTTTTATTATGAAGAAAAAAAACTAATCTTCTTACTAGAAAAAGGAGAGAGAGAAAATAGAGAGAACGACATTAAAATAGTTTTTTTTCAAATTTAATTTATTTTTCTTCTTTTATTATTGGCAGAACAACTTTATTTACAATTCACCGATTACTTGGATGCATCGTAGTTATATATCCTTTAAAGTTGGAATTATTTAAAGTTAATGAAAAAAATGTGACTATCCTAGAAAAATTGTGAAAGGTAGGATTATTTAGTCAATTTTTCCTAAATTTTTAATATTTTGAATTATAAACATATTATCTTTTATCTATATAATAATTATACTATAGTTAACTGTTTTATTAACTTCATACATTATTTGAAAAAAAAGTCTTACATTAAAAAATAAAATTTATAATCTCATTCAAACATAGAAATAATTTAAATAAATAACAATTAGAGTAGCAATCTAGTCTCATTTCATGTAGGACTATTGACCCTATGATCATGCATAGTAGCGATAAAAAGAGTTCCCTAATGATGATCAAATGTAATTATGTGGGACAAGTTTAAAGTATGATTTAACTTTCATGTCTTTGTATTGTTTAAATATTCCTTTTCCTTTCTATGGTGGGTTAGGAGGTGAAGACTATTTACTTTTATTGAGAATGAAAAACAAAGAATTTCAATTACTACTATATTATTTAGTGCTTAATTAACATATTTCCACTTGTATGATGTTGATGGAGTTCAATTTTAAGTTGGGAGTATTATTCATCCACAATAATCTTTTAGATAACTTCGAATCTAAACATTCTATAACCTAATTATGGCATTCTGTCATATTCATTTCATAAATAATGTCATTAATCAACATTTGTTTACTTTGGCAAAT
The DNA here is from genome assembly GCF_026212465.1 of Amaranthus tricolor. Lineage (NCBI taxonomy): Eukaryota > Viridiplantae > Streptophyta > Magnoliopsida > Caryophyllales > Amaranthaceae > Amaranthus > Amaranthus tricolor. Next base: position 17,034,140 of record NC_080058.1, read on the forward strand.
AAATATGAGGTGGCTTTATATGTATTTTTAATAGTTTATAGTATTATTAAGAATGGCACTCCTTTATGGTTAGGCTTCATAAAAATTACTCCAATTTTTTTTATTTTTATTTGATTATTGGTTCGTTATTGCATTTTCTATGAGTTTATTTTCAGGATTAAGAATGGCAAAATGGATGTGCGGATGTAGTGTGCCCTTTCTCATATTCATACCTATTTGAAATTTTCATATCGATTACCTACACACTAATAACAGATAAAATTTTCATATCCACATATGCCCACCTGATACGCATTTAAATCCATCTTCAATCATTACCAACAACTAAATATACCCATCATAATGAATATATTTATCTTTACCCTTCTCACATTCACTCTATTTCTGTACTATATATTCTCCATAACTAATTCTAATCTAAACATTCTATAACCTGTCTTAGCATTTGTCATATTCAATTCATAAATAATGTCATTAATCAACTTTTTTAATTTGGCTAATAAATACGAGGTGAGTTTATAAAAAGAGCAATAATTTATAATAATGGTACTTTTTTATGGTTTCAATTAATAAAAATAAATTGAATTTCTTAACTTTTATTTAAATTATTATTCGTTCTTGAATTTTCTATGAGTTTATTATTTAAGATTAGGGATGGAAAAATAGATATACAGATGCAGTGTGTCCTTTCTCATATCCATATCTATACCCATGCCCATACCTACCACTTACACGCCACTTATAGCTGATAAAATTTTTAAATTCACACATGTACTCCTGAGTACGCATTCAAATCTATCCTCATTCATTGCAACCAACTAGGTATACTTAACTTATGCATGTCTCACATTCACTCTACTTCTGCATTATATGCGCTCCATACAATTGCAATTCCTTACAAATTTGATTGCATATCTAATTTTATTTAGATCACACAATATGAAAAGAAAAAATCAATTTAATAGATATATAAAATTAATAAAAAGTAGTACATTATAGATATGAGATAAGCGGGTATGAGGATGGATGTGTGGTATGTGGTAGGGCGGGTGTGATGAATAATGTCCAAGAATCAATCTAACAATACATATTACTCCCACTATTTCTTAAAGTTGCTCCCATTTGCTGGTTTAGGTTGTCATATTTGTTGTTCCCCAAATGAATCTTTTTATTGATATCACAAATTTTGAACATAATTAACCTTATTCATCCTCATTTTAATATTTTATCAATGTTTACGGTTTCCACATATTTCACTTACTACTTTTCAATATTTTTACTATTTATGGTCCGCACATTTTCTAAACTAACTTTATTCAAATACTTTTTAGTAATTGTGGTCACCCTATTTTTTTACTAACATTAATTTAATGTATTTTTATGATTATGGTCTTCACTTTTTCTCCATTAAATTTATTATTGAATAAAATAATATATTTACTATCTACAAGATTCTATTTTTCTCAATTTTTATTAACATTCTTTATGGGAACAAATTTAAGGAACGAAGGGAGTATATACATGTATTAGGGGTGAAAGTTATTCGGTTAAAAATCGAAAACCAAATCAAACCAAACCAAATTAGAAATTTGGTTTGATTTTGTTATAATTTGGTTTGGATATGGTTCGGAAAACTCAAAACCGAATAAAATTTGATATGATTTGGGTTTTCAAACGGTAAAACTGAAAAAATCGAACTAAAATCGAAATCAAATAAAATATTACTCCTAGCTCTTAAGCCCAAACGGAGGAGCACTCCATAAGCCCAAACTAAATGACCCACGTTTTATAAGAAAAAACCCTAATTCAAACTCTCTCACCAATTTTGCCTCCCCAGTCCTCTCACCCCCGTGCTTTCTGTCTCCTCTAAATCTTCTCTTCTCACGGTTCATTATTGATGAAGTAAAAACTAAATCATAACATACTACTTCAAGCTTCATACATCACAAAAAGGTTATGGTTTTTCTTCTTTTTTTTTTCCAAATTTTCTTTGATATTTTCTATATTTTGGGGAAATTTGATCAATTTTATTGATCTTATTTTCTGTTTGATATTCTTTTTAGGTTTGAGGGAATGATTTTATTTAGGTTTGATTTTGTCGATTGATGGAAAATAAACGATAAACACCATGCAAAATTTTTTAGTTTCTATTTTCGAAGAATTTTTCGATCGACGACTATTGGAAAAGTTGAGGATGAACATACAATGGAGACTATTGGAAAATCATTAAATTGCATTGTAATTACGTTTTAGGTTGATTGCAGATATATAAATAAATTAGGGTTTATAAGAAATTTATGGTTTTTGACACCTTAAAGAAAGTAGATATGTAAATAAATCAAGATTTGTAAGAAATTTAAGGAAATTATTAGGGTTTTTAATTTTTGTTTCTTATTTTTAGTTCATCTTTGTGTAAATATGATAGATACAAATGTTCTTCGTAATATTAATGTGTGAAATTTTTTTTTTCTATGTCTGAAGTTGTGTCTTAATACGGTTTTCAGTTCGGTGTACGGTTTTCATTTCTAATGATTCGGTGCTCGGTTTTCGGTTTTATACAAATTCGGTTTGACTTTGGACTCATAAATTGAAAACCGAATAAAATTCGATTTGATTTGGTTTTGGTAGAAAACCAAACCGTAAACCAAACTTTAACCCCTCAGTCACGTATAGGATTAATATGGAGATAAATTATACATGCGTTTATGCTAGAGAATAACGTACGATTTTAAACAAATGACACACATAATAATGACTTTCTGATATATGTAAGGGTTTGGGTAGATGAGGAACATATTACAAACTCTAACTGTGATGAGAGCTATCGCTCCACCAATTTTTATTCTCGAGCTTCTACAGCATAGGACTCTCTCAGTCCCCCTGTCTAACCCCGCATTTCTACGTGCCGGTAAACATAAGCGCCGGATTACACGTCGGTTTGTGGTTCGATATTTCCTTACTATCAGAGTCATTCATCCAAGTACACATAAGTTCAAACAAGACTCCATGTTATCTATTTCATATTGCTATAAGTCGACCCTAGTCTAGTCATACTTCAAGTCAACATCCTCTTAGGGAATGATCAGGACTTTACGTCCTTCAATAGTAATACCGCAAGTGCACGGTGTAGCGTAGTACGTCGACAAGTACGGGTCAAATCCACAGGGAGTGGGGTGTATATCAAGGGATTCTCAATCAATTAGTTGGTTCAACAATGTATATATAGATATTTGTTGGTGTAATTAACTAAAACAAGCAAATAAAGACTAAAGCTAAAACAAAGTATAAAACAAGTAAAGATGCTAATTAACCAAGAGCATAAGATCAAAGGCAATACAAACACATCAAAAGGTAATATTATGATGAAGAGGCAAAGGCTATGCTTTCTCACCAAAGTAGTGTTTTACTAATCTTCAACCTAAGGTCATGGATATGGGTTATGGGAAGAACGCATCTTGGATACTAATTTTCTCTCTCGAGCAATAAAAGCTTCCTAAAACATACTCAACTACCTATTCTTATAGAGCTAAGCATATTTTAAGACATGGAGCACACATTCATCATTTCCAATCAAAACATCTACCTATTCTCATGGAGAAAATTCAATTTTCAAGCATAGACTATCATTAGAAATCGACTCTCGCCCTCAATCCAATGACACTACAATAATAGAAAAATCCATCTGAAACCATAAACAACACAACCAAGCCAAAGGTAAAGAAACCAATTTATACTACATATATAGTGATAATACCTAGCCTAAGCCAAATTGAACTAGTCATTTATATTGAAATTGAACTACTCATTCATATTGAAATTGAACATAACTAAAGACATTGAATTCATGATAAATAACAACAAAATCAAAAGCAATAAAGTGTAGAGAATAGGAATTACTAGCTTGGAATTTAAACCAAAGAAGAAAATCAATTGAAGAACTAAAGAATGCCAATGATAGACTCCATAAGCTCCAATTGCGATCCAAATGTTTGATGAAATGCTTTAATAGATTGACTTAATCACAATTACATGAATATATGAAATGATCTTTAATAAGGAACTAATCAAAAGCTTGAACCTTCTAATAAGTGTTTGAATAGAAATTGCAACTAAGAGTACAAGAATAAATAAAGGAAAATACATAAAGGAAGATTAAAACTAACTAATGAAAGCTTAAAATTCAGAACCTGAGTTGTAGAAGAAATGGATGATTTGCTTGAGCCTTCTTCTTCTCTATCTATAGGAAGGAGGACAAGTGATGGGTGGTGGCCTTATGATTTCTCCACCACCCTATGTGTGAGATAGGTAGGCTATAGATGGGTGGCAAATAGGGGTGGTGGAGTAGTAGAGTATGAGAGGCATAAGAGATGGGTAAAGCAGCCAATCAACAACTTTTAAAAACGTAATTATTTCTGACCACCCAAATCGCTCGACCTGTCGAGCGATCATCAGGTACACAGGTCAAAATCTTTAAAAACAAAGCAGTCACCAAAAAAAACTTCGCTCGACCTGTTCGTTCGACCGAGCGACCTGCTGGAAGTGAATAGTACTTTCACTCAACACGAGCCAACATCGCTCTACCGGGTCGAGCGGCCTTCAGGATTGTCCTGCTCAGCTTCTATCTTTAATACAAGTCTTGTTTTATGTTCGAGTAAGCTTGGCTCGACCCAGTTTTGGCCGAGTGGGCTTAGAAAGGTCTACTTTAGCTCCTTTTGGCCTTGTTTCCTTGACTTGGGTCATCAAGGCTTTAATTACTTGAGCTTTTGGAGTTAAGTAATTATTGTATGTGCAAAATGTACTTGGTTTGTGATTGGTTTTGTTGAATATTACCTAAAATGCACAAAAACAACAAAACACCCATCCAAGTGTAAAATCCCAAATGAAACAAGCATAGTTATGCAAAATCCCAATACAATAAAACCAAATAATGGGGATAAAATATGAATAAAATGCAGCTAATAGGGAAAAGTGAACATATTTACTAATTCAATAATTAAGAGATTATCAATAAATAAAATTTCACAAATTATAAAAGGTTCTAAAGGCTATATAAGTCATCTACAACACTATACAAACTTATAAAACTAAGAAAATATTTCATAAAATTTATAAGGAATTTCCATCGATTAAACATGTAAATTAATTAAAAATTCATAATAACCAATAAAATTTTCTAAAAATATATTAGAGGTCCAGAAACTATATGAAATTAGTTTTAGACCATAAAGTTAAAAAAACACAAACCTATGGATTCTAACTAAATTGTTTGGCCAATTTACCGATAAACCGACATAAAATTATTAATGTCATGAAAGGTCCACGAAATTTTTTTCCAAGGGTCCTCATATGATCCTACTGTTATGGGAGTGTTTTAGAAAAATTTCAAGTCAAAAATAGTCCATTTAGTATTTATTTCATATTTTATCGTTTTTAGAATTATCGTTTTATTTAAAATTACAATGGTCCATAGATGGTCATATAAAGTTATCCAATAATCAAATTATAAATTTATTGCCCATGTAAGAGTCTCATAAAAATTATAGCTTGAAATAACTTTATTTAGTAATTATTTTATATTTTAACATTTTATGTTTTATCGGTAAGTAGTAAAACACATAGTAAAATTTCATAGAAAAATATCAAAAGTTTATATTCTAGTCTAAACTTGTAGGAAACATAATAAGATGATTTTATAAATTGTTTTATCCATCAAGATTATATTTAACCCCATATTATATAATATAACATAGTTTATTTATTAAAATTCCAAACATAACAATTTTAATGAAATAACTTTAAGGAAATGAACTTAATGATTTTCAAACTTTTATCTACTTTGAAGTTCACTAAATGCATTCTTAAACTTACTAAGCTCACAAAAAATTTATTCACAACAAGAACTTTACAAAAACATCACAAAACACCATTTTTACGCATTTTTACGTTATAGAAATTCCTAAAATTTACATGCATGAACATTAAAGTGAAAATACACATAATAAAACATATATCCCTCAATAACATCATTTAAAGTCCTAAATCTAAACTAATTACATTATTTACCAAGAACAAAAAATAGAAAGATACGCGGCAATCTTGTCTTTCAATTGGCGTATTTCTCCATCTCTCAAAGGGCGTGTTTCCCTTAGAGTGTCGTATAAAACCTATAAAATAATATTTAATTAAATGATACATAAACATTAGATTTTACCAATAGTAAATGTATAATATTATAATTTAAGAACGTAACAAATACTTACGGCGTCAATGTTTTCGACTCCAACCTCCTTCACGGATTGTAAGATATCGTCCATGTATTTGAGAGTGTAGTAGCCGCAATCAACGGTATTATAATCTTGTCGAAAGCACTAAGAGAAATAGATGTTAGTGTTGTCGAAATAGATGTTAGCACTTAATTTCTAGCATATGACTATGATTTTGAATTCCATCCACTTCAACACAATAATATATACCAAATAATGTTGTGTGCCAAGTTTCGTGCAAAGCAAACCAAGTTTGAGAGACTTTATGCGCGAAAGTGCCAAAAAAGCTTTAAAAATCAAAAAATCGCAACTTAACACGTAATTTCTAGCATATGACTATGATTTTCAATTCCAACCACTTCAACACAATAATATATATACCAAATAGCATTGTGTGCCAAGTTTCGTGCAAAACAAAAAAAGTTTGAGCTACTTTATGTGCGAAAGCACCAAAAACGCTTAAAACCATTAAAATCGCAATTTTAGCACGTAATTTCAAGCATATGACTATGATTTTCAATTTCAACAACTTCAACACAATAATATATACCAAATAGTGTTGTGTGCCAAATTTCGTGCAAAACAAACCAAGTTTAAGCTACTTTATGCGCGTAAGTGCCAAAAAAGCTTAAAAACCCATAAAATCGCAACTTAACACGTAATTTTTTAGCATATGACTATGATTTTCAATTCCAACCACTTCAACAAAATAATTTATACCAAATAGCGTTTTGTGCTAGGTTTGGTGCAAAACAAACCAAGTTTTAGCTACTTAATACGCGAAAGTACCAAAAACGCTTAAAAACCCTCGAAATCGCCACTTACCACGTAATTTCAAGCATATGACTGTGATTTTACATTTTAACAAATGCAACACAATAATATATACCAAAAAGTCTTGTGTGCCAAGATTCGTGCAAAATACACCAAGTTTGAGCTACTTTATGCGCGAAAGTGCCAAAAAAGCTTAAAAACCCATGAAATCGCAACTTAACACTTAATTTCTAGCATATGACTATGATTTTCATTTCCAACCACTTCAACACAATAATATATACCGAATAGTGTTGTGTGCCAAGTTTCGTGCAAAACCAACCAAGTTTGAGCTACTTTATGTGCGAAAGTGCCAAAAAAGTTTTAAAACCCATAAAATCGCAACTTAACACGTAATTTCTAGCATATGACTATGATTTTGAATTCCAACCACTTCAACAAAATAGTATATATCAAATAGCATTGTGTGCTAGGTTTCGTGCAAAACAAACCAAGTTTGAGCTACTTTATGTGCGAAAGTGCCAAAAACGCTTAAAAACCCTTGAAATTGCAACTTAGCACGTAATTTCAAGCATATGACTATGATTTTCATGCCTAACCATTTCAACACAATAATATATACCAAATAGTGTTGTGTGCAAAATTTCGTGCAAAACAATCAAAGTTTTTACTATTTTATGCGCGAAAGGGCCAAAAATGCTTTAAAACCCTTAAAATTGCAACTTAACACGTACTTTCAAGCATATGCCTATGATTTTATTTTATAACCAATTCAACACAATAATATAAACTAAATAATGTTGTGTGCCAAATTTCTTGCTTGACACACCAATTTTAAGCTACTTTTTGCACGAAAGTGCCAAAAAAGTTTAAAAACCCATAAAATCGCAACTTAACACTTAATTTCTAGCATATGACTATGAGTTTCAATTCAAATCACTTCAACACAATAATAAATACCAAATAGTGTTGTGTGCCAAATTTCATGCAAAACCAACCAAGTTTGAGCAACTTTATGTGCGAAAGTGCCAAAAACGCTTAAAAACCCTTAAAATTGCAACTTAGCACGAGATTTCAAGCATATGACTTTGATTTTCAATTCCAACCACTTCAAGAAAATAATATATACCAAATAGCGTTGTGTGCTAAGTTTCGTGCAAAACGAAACAAGTTTGAGCTACTTTTTGTGCGAAAGTGCCAAAAACGCGTAAAAACCCTTAAAATCACAACTTAGCACGTAATTTCAAGCATGTGACTATGATTTTCAAGTCTAACCATTTCAACACAATAATATATACCAAATAGTGTTGTGTGCCATTTTTGTGCAAAACAAACCAAGTTTGAGCTACTTTATGCGCGAAAGTGCAAAAAACGCTTAAAAACCCAAAAAATTGCAACTTACCACGTAATTTCAAGCATATGACTATGATTTCTATTCTAAAAAATTCAACATAATAATATATACTAAATCGTGTCGTGTGCCAAGTTTCGTGCAAAACAAACCAAGTTTGAGCTTCTTTATGCGCGAAAGTGCCAAAAAAGCTTAAAAACCCATTAAATCGCAACTTAACAATTAATTTCTTGCATATGACTATTATTTTCAATTCCAAACACTTCAACACAATAATATATACCAAATAGTGTTCTGTGCCAAGTTTCGTGCAAAACAAACCATGTTTGAACTACTATATGCGCGAAAATGCCAAAAAAACTTAAAAACCCATAAAATCGCAACTTAACACGTAATTTCTAGTATATGACTATGATTTTCAATTCCAACTACTTCAATACAATAATATATACCAAATAGTGTTGTGTGCCAAATTTCATGCAAAACCAACCAAGTTTGAACTACTTTATGTGCGAAAGTGCCAAAAACAATTAAAAACTCTTACAATTGCAACTTAGCACAAGATTTCAAGCATATGACTATGATTTTCAATTCCAACAACTTCAAGAAAATAATATATACCGAATAGCGTTGTGTGCTAAGTTTCGTGTAAAACGAAACAAGTTTCTACTTTTTGTGCGAAAGTGCCAAAAACGCTTAAAACCCCTTAAAATCACAACTTAGCACGTAATTTAAAGCATGCGACTATGATTTTTAAGTCTAACCATTTCAACACAATAATATATACCAAATAGTGTTGTGTGCCATTTTTTGTGCAAAACAAACCAAGTTTGAGCTATTTTATGAAAGTGCCAAAAACGCTTAAAAACCCAAAAAATCGCAACTTGCCACGTAATTTCAATCATATGATTATGATTAACTATTATAACCAATTCAACACAATAATATATACTAAATAGTGTCGTGTGCCAAGTTTCGTGCAAAACAAACCAAGTTTGAGCTTCTTTATGCGCGAAAGTGCCACAAAGCTTAAAAACCCATAAAATCGCAACTTAACACTTAATTTCTTGCATATGACTATTATTTTCAATTCCAAACACTTCAACACAATAATATATACCAAATAGTGTTGTGTGCCAAGTTTCGTGCAAAACAAACCACGTTTGAGCTACTTTATGCGCGAAAATGCCAAAAAAAGTTAAAAACCCATAAAATCGCAACTTAACACGTAATTTCTAGTATATGACTATGATTTTCAATTCCAACCACTTCTACACAATAATATATACCAAGTAGTGTTGTTTGCTAATTTTCGTTCAAAACAAACCAAGTTTGAGCTACTTTATGCGCGAAAGTGTCAAAGAAGCTTAAAAACCCATAGAATCGCTACTTAACACTTAATTTCTAGCGTATGACTATGATTTTCAATTCCAACCACTTAAACACAATAATATATACCAAATAGTGTTGTGCTAAGTTTCGTGCAAAACAAAACAAGTTTGAGCTACTTTATGCGCGAAAGTGGCAAAAAAGCTTAAAAACCCATAAAATTGTAACTTAACACTTAATTTCTAGCATAGGACTATGATTTTCAATTCAAGCACTTCAGCACAATAATATATACCATATAGTGATTTTTGCTAAGTTTCGTGCAAAACAAACCAAGTTTGAGCTACTTTATGCGCGAGAGTGCCAAAAAAATTTAAAAACCCATAAAATCGCAACTTAACACTTAATTTCTAGCATATGACTATGATTTTCAATTCCAAGCACTTCAACACGATAATATATACCAAAAAGTGTTGTGTGCCAAGTTTCGTGCAAAACAAACCAAGTTTGAACTACTTTATGCGCTAAAGTGCGAAAAAAGTTTAAAAACCCATAAAATCGCAATATCAATCTCGCACCCGATCTCCAGCAGGAGTATTCACGGATGCGGAGGTAGTCGTAGATGAGGGCGTGGCTGGACTTTGATTGGGGTATAAAGCCGCATGCACCCAGTCTTTTCGGACCTCATCGTACGTTTTTGGGCCCAATCGATGGTAAAACTTCCTTTTGCTTTCTGATTCAGAAGCTTTATCAGGCTTTTCATAATTAATCAATAGAAATCAAATGTCATATATTAGTTTAATAATTGAATCAAAAGAAGTAAATTTAAATCAAAAGCTATAATATAATATGGAATACTTACAACTTCAATGGGAGTTGTTCTTTTGGCAACAAAAGCCTCCCATTCATTCTTCGATATGTGACCCCATATTTCATAGGACATCTTCGAAGGTGCTTGCTTTCCACCGTCGTTTTTAGTTTTGACCTTTTTGGTCGTACGGGCACGCTTCTTTGTGATCCAGCCAGTTACTAGCATGGATTTGAAATCTCTGAATCTTTTAGCAACAGCTGAAAGAAACACATTCTTCTCCTCATCGTTCTCGATGTGAAAAAGTAACTACCAAAAAAAATTATATTTATTAGTGTCAATTAAATTAATTTTAAAATGAAACTAAATAAATAAAAATAGTAAAGTTTCTTACCACAGTATCATTCCATAGAGAGTTCTTAAAACCCTTTGGAACCTCATTCCATGCGTACAATATGGAAATCTTGCGGATACATAGGCCCACTTGTTTTCCATATTGCCTACGCCATTTTCCACAGGGTTGACC
>NC_080058.1:17053135-17160635 GCF_026212465.1 Amaranthus tricolor
GAAATAGTCAAATTATATGAGTTTGTCTCAAAGTGAAACAGTCTCATAAAAATGAGTTGTTATTATTATTATTATCATTAATAGTAGTAGTAATTGTTGTATTATTATAATATTAAAAAGGAATTTAATGTTGTCCCTTAACCTTAGCCTTAAGTCTTAAAAAAAAAAGATTTTTCTTCGGCAGCTCAGGGTTAACCGCAACATAAAACCATTAACTTTATATTGCACTTTACCTTGAACCGGAACATAAAATCCTTTTTTCTAATACAGTTTAGAATAGAGCAAAAAGATAGATGATATATACTTCTAATATGTGCTTGGGGTAAAAAACGCAATACAAAGTCCAAAACCCGCAAAATCATCACTAGTTTAACAAATAATTCTCACTTCTCATTCAAAAACTTAGGATGAGATGGTCTCATTATAAGACCGTCAATTTGGGTCGGCTCAATTCACGTGTGTAACTACATTTTAATTTTCTGGCATTTATCAATTTGACCTTAAATGTATCAATTTTGAAAATTAATACCTTTAAGGTCAAAATTGATACTTTAAAAATCAAAATTGAAAATATCTGAAAAATGAGAAAAACGCCCAGGTTGTTACATGCGCAAATTGGGCCTGCTCAATTTGACGGTCTTCATTGTGAGTCGTCTCATCCAAGACAAGCTGCACTTTTAAATACTTTTTTAAAGGAAAATTGATATATTTATTTATTTGGTGGAATTTGGAATAAATACTTCTTTCACAAAATGGATGCAACATTTTATCTTTTATGAAGGTTGGTTCGTTACTTTTTTTTTTTCTGAAAGAAGGTTGGTTTATTACTTCACTTTAAGGTCAAAACAATATTTCGCAGAAATAAGTTTGATTTATTAGCAAAACTAAGTTTAACTATTATTTAAAAGTTAATTTTTATACTACTAATAAATAACTGTTAAATAAATATGTAATATAAAAACTAATGATATAAATCGAGTCGAACAGGAGAAAGTGACTATATAGAGTGCCTTGCTATAAAAGTGATATCATTCTGTTGTACAACTATATAAATATGGGAAATTACGAGCGTTCATCACTAGTTCATTAGCTATTACTAGGAATATTGCAAACCATGTATTGATTTCTTAATAATTAAGCAAAATATTTTAATAAGCAAAATGAATAATATGTTAGAATAATATCTTTTGATTACTAGAATATTTTGTATAATCAATATGATTGTGTAAAATATTAGGTAAATATTTAGTTTTCTAAAGTATAGTAATATTGTATATATAACCATTACTCCTAATGAGAAAGGCAACCATATCATTCTTTTATGGTATCATTTGCCTAGGTTTCTTGCTTCCCTCTTTTCTTACCTCTTATCTCTTCCTTACTCCCCAAGTATGTGGCCGATACCACCCTTTCCGCCACCAAATTCTACCGCCACCTCTCCTTGTTGCCCTCTCCATGGCCTCCCCCACAAAAATGCATCCGCCATTTTGGTTACTAACATTAAAACAAGCGTGCCTATCCAACTTGATGAAGATGGTTCCAATTTTCATACTTAGGTCACTTTATTCAAGCTTCATTGTAGAGCTCACCTTGTGGATTCTCACATTCTTCCCGATAACTCCTCTAAAGCTTTAGTTTCTAAAGATTCCGAATGGCAACGTCTTGATGACATTGTTCGCACATGGATTTATGGCTCAATTAGTCCATCCCTCCTTCAATCAATAGTTCGTCCCGATGATTGTGCCTTTGATGCTTGAAATCGTCTTGAGAACAATTTTCAAAATAATAAGACATCTCGAATTCTTCATCTTGAGTCTCAATTTAATGACATTTCTCTATCCAATTTTCCCAATGTGAAATCTTATTGCAATAAACTTGAAACTATTGCTACTTCTCTTACTAATCTTGGCACTTCCATCACCGATAATTGATTGGCTCTCCAAGTTCTTCATGGCTTGACTTCGGAATACAAAACTTTTCGGTCTTTGGTTCAACATATGAATCTCATTCCCTCTTTTGATACTCTTCGTTCTATGTTAGAATTGGAAGAGCGCTCCAACCATAAACACAATTCTCCCGATCAAGATTCGGCCCTTATTACCACAAACAAAGCTTCTTTTTCCGAAAATTCCGCTCATTTTAACAACCGCGGCCCTCCCCACCACTATGGTGGCCACCGTCACTCTCGTCGTGGTGGCCGGACCCACCATGGCAGCCACCCTGGCTCCGCCAGTAATTCTGGCCACTGGCAGCAGCATTCCCGGCCCATTTTTCCTTTTCGTTCTCGGCCAAACAGAACCCCTTCTGGCCCACTCTTCTTTCCTTCTTATTCTTCCCCTTCTGGCCCACTCTTCTTTCCTTCTTATTCTTTCCCTTCTTGGCCTTACTGGGCCGGACAGAATTGGGCCCAGCCTGCTGCTCCCTTTCCCACTACACCTTAGGCCCCTCCTTCTCAAAGCAATGCATCTTCTGCTGGTCTTCTTGGTCCGCGACCGGCAAAAAGTTATCACACCGGGACTAGTGCTTCTATGAATTATATTCCTACGGACATCGATCATGCCATGAACACTCTCTCTTTGTCTACTCCGGATGAGAAATTTTATATGGATACTGGTGCCACATCCCACATGATTCGATCTCAAGGTACTTTACTTCCTTATTTTCCTTTAAAGCATCAATTCAACAATGCTATTGTTGTCGGTAATGGTAATTTAATTCCAGTTCTTGGTCATGGGCATATTTCTTTTCTTTCCTCCCAAAAATCCCTTACCCTAAAAAATGTCTTACATGCACCTAAACTTATTAAAAACCTTATTTATGTTCGTAAATTCACTCATGATAATATGTTTTCCGTTGAATTTGATCATTTTGGCTTTTCTGTGAAGGATTTGGCCACGGGGAGCATCGTTCTGAGATCTAACAGCACGGGTGATCTTTATCCTTTCCCATCTACACATGGAGCTTCTCCTACGTCCTCCACATCATCGGCTTTTTCCATTTTTCTTCTAGTATTTGGCATTCCCGTTTAGGACATCCGGGCAATGCGGTTTTGAATTCCTTGTATTCTTCTCGTTTAATTCAATGTAATAAAGTTCCTCATTTTGTTTGTCATTCTTGTGCTTTAGGGAAACACATTCAATTACCTTTTGTTAATTCTATGTCTATGAGTTCTAAGCCTTTTGATATTGTTCGTAGTGATTTGTTGACATCTCCTATTTCTAGTCCATCGGGATATAAATATTACGTTCTTTTTCTTGATAATTATACTAATTTTTTGTGGACTTTTCCTTTATTTCGCAAATCTCAAGTTTATGATGTATTTGTGAATTTCAATACTTTTGTTAATACCCAATTTGAGCTTAACATAAAATCTTTTCAATGTGATAACGGGGGTGAATTTGACAATAATATGTTTCATCAATTTTATACTAGTTGGGGCATTACTCTTCGTTTTTCTTGTCCTTACACATCTTCTCAAAATGGCAAATCCAAACGCAAAATCCGCTCCATCAATAACATAATTCGTACTCTTTTGTGTCATGCACCTCACGCCTTAAACACGACTACTTATCTCCTTAATATTCTCCCTTCTAAACTTCTTGGCAATCTCACTCCCACTCACTTTCTTTATCGTAAGTCTCCTACATATACTCATCTACGGGTTTTTGGGTGTTTATGTTTTCCTCTCTTTCCCTCTACTACTATCAACAAACTCCACCCACGTTCCGCTCCTTGTGTCTTTTTAGGATACCCGTCTTCTCATAGAGGTTACAAGTGCTATGATCTCTCATCCCGTAAAATAATTATCTCTCAACATGTTCTATTGATGAGGCCAATTTTCCTTTTTCTCAATCTCCTTCACCGTCTCCCCGCAACTACCAATTCTTAGATGATACTATTCTCATTCGCTTGCTCGAAACAGCCCAAACACACTTCTCTACCCAGCCTTTGCCCCAAACTGGGCCTGCATCACCTCTAAACCCAACAGCCTCCCCTACCCAGCCTATACCATCCTCTGGGCTTGCCTCTACTGGGCTTGCCTACTCATTCCTTCTCCTCCTCTTCTCCCTTTCACCCACCCACCTCTACTGGGCTTGCCTCACGCAGAGCCAGTCCAAACCCACCCTCATTCTTCCTCTTCCTCTTCTACTCCCAACTAGGGATGGTCATGGGGCGGGTCTGGCCAGACCCGGACTCGGACCCTTATTTTTGGATCCAGACCCGGACCCTACGGGTCTGACAGGGTCTAGGGTCCTTAATGGGTCTTATACAAAGCCTCTTTGATTTGTCAAAATTAAACCTTTTTCGAGTTTTTTTGTATTTTTGTAAGCAACTTATTATCGTATTACAAATACTTGTTCGAGTCCATGAAATTCAAAATACAAAATAATTACTAAAACGTAAAAACACTTGTCTAAATACATGATTAAAAATCAAATATAAAAGACTAAATGAGAAACATAGTGTATATTTCATAACATTAAAAATTACAATAAATTTTGATCAATCTTCTTCAACTTCATCAAGATCCTAAAGGAAATATCAAACAAGTATAAGTTAGTTTTCAATAAAGAAAAAGTAAATAAAAACAAATCCATTGAAGTTAAAGCGTACTAGTTGAATCGCATCTATTTGTTGTTCTTCATCAACATCCGAATCATCAATTAATGTGGAGCAAGCATAAGCATCTTCCGAAGAACCTTAGAAAAAGATTTTAAAAACAAAAACAAATTAAGATCACCAACAAAAAAAAAAACCAATACTAAATCAGTAAAAGTTAGACTTTTACCTTTTATGTCTTCCATCATCCAATTTTGTAAAGTCGGATACTTCGTATTTACTTTCCACCAATAAAGGATATCCAAATCCTCATCATCCGATAATGGTTCTTCCTCTAAATAAAAATCCAATTCACACCTATTCACCTTTCTAACCTTAGTTCTCTTAGATTGAGCAAATTCATCTTGTGCACCGTCTATAGAACTTGGTGCAGGTCGTTTCCTACTTTGCCCAACATCATTCACATTTTTCACAATATCACTTTTCCTTTGATATTCCACAACCGAATTATCAAGACACCTACGAACTCTTGCTAATTGCATATCAACCTCATTAACATCAAAAAACTTCCTAAAATAAAACTCCACACAATCCATTTTATTTCTCGGGTCTAAGATAGTAGCAATAGCCAAAAGTTCACACATATTTTCCCAATACTTGTCAAATTTTTCAAGCATATTTTCTGTCATCAATCTAATAATTTCAACATCACTTTGTAACCACCTACCCATAGCAAGCTTAATCTCACAAACCCTTCGGAAAAAAAGATTGATAGTGATAAACTTTCTTCCAGAAAAAACATTAGTTGTATTGTAAAAAATTTCTAACTTATCACAAACAAGCTCAGCTAATTCCCAATCCTTATCACTAGGAACAACAAAATTCATCTTTTTATTCACTCGCCTTAACCTTGAAAACACATCTTTAAACGGCAAAACACTTTTAAGCATCAAGTAGGTTGAATTCCATCTTGTTTTACAATCAAGACTAGGTCTTTTAATGTTAACTAAGTCCAAAAAATGACAAGCCTCCTCAAAATTTTCAATTCTTTTAGGAGTTGACATCCAAAAAGACACACAATAACGAACTTTTTCAATTGCAGAACTAATAACCCCTAATCCATCTTGAACTATTAAATTCAATATGTGAGCACTACAATGTAAATGCAAATGATCACCCTCAAGCATCAAAGACCTTTTCTCAAACTTATCCATTAAAATCTTCATCATTGCATCATTAGTAGTGGCATTATCAACAACAACAGCAAATATTTTATTTTCTAAACAATATTGAGACAACAATCCATCATTACCTTTGCAATAACACCTCCGGTGTGAGGACAAGGCACATAGCGAAACCTATATAGAATAACATAATATATGTTTTAGTCAAAGGATAAATGATAAAATTAAAAGTAACATGATTACATGAGTAAATAAGTAAGATTTAACCTTAAGGTGCGATTTCGTAAGACCCATTATTTATCAATAAAATGCGAAGTTATGACCATGTAACCCTTCTTCTGGTTGGTTGCAGTCTACATATCAGTAGTGATTGCAATTCTACTTTCATTATGATCGAGCAATTTATGTAGAGAAAGTTTTTCTTCTTTAAACATCTTCATGATATCTCGCTTTAATGTGGACCTAGAAATCATCTTAAAATTGGAATTAAGGCTTTCAAAAAACCTCCTAAACCCAATATGATCCACCATAGACAATGGATACTCGTGCATAATAACCATGGAAACTAATTCCCTTCTCGAAAATTCTTGGTCGAACTCTTTAAGGTTGCTGTTACCACTATATTCCAGAGAACTTGACCCATCACATTCCTTCTTAACTCTTAAAGTTGTTTGACCACGTGCAAGATTCAAATGTCTTCCTGAACAAACTTTCTTTGCGTGTTTCAAGAGATGAGAAGTTCCACTACTACCACCAGTTACTAGACTAACACCACAATGCTTACAAATAGCTCTAATCACACCATTTACTTCCTCTCTTACTAAATAATTCCATGCCTCAGAGGTTGTTTTCCTTCCCTTATCTTTTGTGCAAGAACTTGGAATACCATCAACATTATCATTAACGAACCCTTCTTCATCTACATTCAATGTATTTTTTGACTCCATACCAAAATCATTTTGTGGTTGTGCCACTGATTTGGACGTACATTGTGATTGATTTTCATCCATTATCTATACGAATACGTCTATAAATCTAAATTTAAACACCTATTCAATCAATATATTTCATATCAAAATCATAACAATATATCTAAATTTGTTTTCAAATCATAACAATAGATTTAAGAGGGCATACAGATGATACAGTGAGTCAGTGATACAGACACAGCACACAGTCCTATTTGATATCATAACTTATAACATTCATAACATAAGTATCATAACATTCCAAAACAGAAAATTACAAAACTTACAAAGAAGTAGCAACTTAAGAAAACAAAACTTATAACATTCCAAAACAGAAAGGCTAAAACTTACATATAAATCAAAAAAATTAACATTCATAAGTATCATAACTAGCACTACAGAAATATACATATACAATCTAAATAAGAACTGATATCATAACTCTTTTGCAGCAGAAAACGAAAACCCTAATAATAAAAGAGAAGTCAATTTCAAAAGACCAAAATTTTCAAATATTACAAGTCAGTTTCTTGAGATCCCACAAAATATATTACAAGTCAGATGATTCTAGAACAAGAAATGGAGAAAATTAATATCTAGTAGGCCACTGGTATATCTTTATAATCTTCAACACAATACAAAGAAAAATTAAAGAAAAATTAAACAAACCAAAGAAATGGAATACCTGGAGTTTTCGAGGCGATGGCTATGGCGATGGTGATGTCGCAGAGGCGGAGGACTAGAGCCAGAGGACGAGGTTAGAGGAGAAGTCGAGAAGAGAAACTAGAAAGAAAAATTAGGGTTTTCGAGGCTGCTACCTGCTACTGTGCTTCCTGCTTGATTTTTGAGATTTTTGATATTTTAGAGATTTGAGAATGTACTGGATTTTTGAAATTTGAGAATGAGAATGGCCCAATCCCAGTCTCACGCCCATCCATCTATAATATCAGAATTCAAAAATATAAAATTTAAAATTTAAAAGTTTAGGTTCCGGGTCCAGGTCCGGGTCTTCACCTTAGGACCCGGACCCGGACCCGTCAAAAAAATTTTGGATCCAGACCCTGACCCGGATCTGACGGGTCTCAAAAATTAAGACCCAGACCCTTGACCATCCCTACTCCCAACTCTCCATCCTAACCACCCGGCATGGTTACGCGTAGTAAACATGGTATTTTCAAACCCAATCCCAAATACCACTCCCAAGCTTTATCTGTTTCTTTTTCATCCTTACCCAAATCTCCCCTTCATGCTCTTCGTGACCCGAACTGGAAGTTAGCTATGCAAGAGGAATTTGATGCGTTAATTGAGAATCACAATTGGGATCTAGTACCTCTTCCTCCTAATGCTAATATCATTCGGTCTTTGTCGGTGTTTCGTGTCAAGACCAAGTCCGATGGTTCTTTTGAGCACTATAAAGCGCGTCTTGTTGGTGATGATAAATCTCAAAGGGAAGGCATTGACTGTGATGAAACTTTTAGTTCGGTTGTGAAACCTGCTTATATTCGCATTGTTTTAAGTATTTCCCTTTCCAGGTCTTGGTCTATTCATCAGCTAGATGTTAAGAATGCTTTTCTTCATGGTCACTTAATTGAGACTGTTTACATGCATCACCCTCTAGGTTTTCGTGATCTTACTCGTCCTAATCATGTTTGTCTTCTTCGTAAGTCTCTTTATGGTCTCAAATAGGCTCCTTGTGCTTGGTACCACCGGTTTGCCACTTTTGCGACTACTATTGGTTTTTCTAACAACATTTTTGATAATTCTCTTTTTGTTTACTGTCATGGTTCTGATATTGCTTATCTACTGTTATATGTGGATGATATATTCTTACGGCTTCTTCTGATTTACTCCGTGAGTCTCTCATGTCTAAACTGAGTTTTGAGTTTGCCATGAAGGATTTGGGTCCTCTTAATTATTTTTTGGGTATTGCTGTTAATCGTACATCTACGGGCCTCTTCTCTCTCAATTGCGGTATGCCTCTGAAATTCTTGAAAAGGCTGGCATGTCTCAATGTAAACCTGTTGCTACCTCCGGCAAACTTTGTGATAATGCTGGTTCTTCTTGTGATGATCCTACATTGTATCGTAGTCTGGCTGGTGCTTTGTAGTATCTTACTTCCACCTGCCCAAATATTTCATATGCTGTTCAGCAGGTTTGCCTTTATATGCATGATCCTAGAATTGAACATATGGCTGCTATTCACCGCATTTTTCGCTATGTCAAAGGTACTATTCACTATGGTCTGCAGTTGTATCGTTCTAATCTTTCGACTCTTTTGTCCTATACTGATGCTGATTGGGGTGGATGTCCAAGACACTCGCCGCTCTACTTCTGGTTACTATGTTTTTCTGGGTGATAATTTAATTTCTTGGTCCGCTAAACGACAACCTACTATTTCCAAATCTAGTGCGGAGTCTGAATATCGTGGTGTTGCTAATGTTGTTTCTGAAACTTGTTGGATTCGCAATTTACTTCTTGAGCTTCACTGTGCTATTACCACAACTACTCTTGTCTATTGTGACAATGTTAGTGCCGTCTATTTGGCTGGTATCTAGTGCACTAAACATATTGAGCTCGACATTCACTTTGTTCGTGAAAAAGTTAAACGTGGTGATGTTCGGGTGCTTCATGTTCCAACTCGTTATCAGAATGCTGACATTTTCAGCAAAGGTCTTTCTCAAGTATTATCTGATGATTTTTGTTCCAGTCTCAGCGTCTGTAAACCTCCTGATTCGACTGCGGGGTGTGTTAGGATAATATCTTTTGTTTACTTGAATATTTTGTATAATCAATATGATTGTGTAGAATATTAGGTAAATATTTAGTTTCCTAGAGTATAGTTTGTAATTTTGTATATATTACCATTACTCCTAATGAGAAAGGTAACCAAATTATTCTTTCATAATACACTAAAACTGAATGGGAGACTAATTTATATATTCATAGGAAAATAAATTAAGCAAAAAATACTTTACTTGGTAAATTTATTTTCAGCAAATAAAGTTATAGATGAGATTATAACTTATTTAATAATCGATAAGTCTATTTATCTTTTGGTAGATGCAGAAGAAATGAGATAATCAGTGTCAATTTTTCTTTTAATTTTTTTCGTTAAAGTTATCATATTATCTTTTTAAAAGTTATTCTTTTATTGTTCTCATTAGAATAGCATTTATTACTTCATTGACCTATTTTGTGATTAATATCAATTCATAGATAAGACAAATTTTTTATTAAAATTATCTCACCATGAGACGGCTTAATATGGGCTGATTCAATTTTAAATTTCTAAAGTTTTAATGAAAAAAGCTGTTTTTATTTAGTTTGGGTTATTTGTATGGGCTTGTCTCACGATGAGACGGTCTCATACAAGTCTGGATAATTATATGGCTTACCAAAATTTAAATAACTGTATATTTTGAAAAAAAAAACTACCAACATTATTTTTGTTGCTAAATTCCTTTCCAGTCAGAGTGGACAAATATAGGTCTAGGACGAACCGAACATGTGACTTCGATACGATTCCGATCTAACAAAAAATAATAATGAAAATAATTGTAAATTGTCGTTGATAAAAATAATTATAAGTTAATTATAACTTTTAGTACTTCTACAAATACAACAAGATATTTTTGTCCTAATACAACTTGATTGATGAGTTATATAATAAATAATAAAAATAGGTGTAACTATTAGCTTTCGTGGCCTTTCAGATTATAATTAAGAAATAAAAATAATATTCTCCTAAGTAAATTCTATAATACGTGTGAAGAGAAGACAACACCGAAACATAATATTGCTTTGACAGAATAAACTTATAATGTAATTTTTTAATCTTAATAATTTAAATGCATTTTGGTTAGGGCAAGTGTACTCAACATTATGTTATTGAATTGATTTGTTTTTATTAGAGTACAGTACGAAATATATTGTTAAATATCAACCATTCGTTTAAATTTTTAATTGAGTTAGTTTCTTGATATGATATTAGAATCAACATGACAAAAGATCAACTAGTATTTCACGAATTTTATTTACCTTTCATTATTTCAAGTGGATATATTTCATGTCAGGCTTGAATAGAACATATGTTGCATCTATACTTGTAGCTCAAAAAACTTTCGTGTAAAGAGTATTAAAATATAAGTATTTTGAGAACTGAATTATTAACTTATTTTTTTTTAGAGTTTCTTGACAATTTTATATGCAGCATTGATTGGCTTGTAGGCTCATTAAATTGTTAAATTTGTTTTATACGTAAACTTGATATGATAGGAGATAAAGGTGAATTTAGGATTTAGTTTAGGATAAGTTAATATTTAATTTTACATTTATGATGAACTAATTCAATTAGTAATTTTTTGCATTATATATTATTCGATTCATGATTACAAATTTTCATTTAATAAGACAGTTTTTAACTTAGGCTAAATAACCATAGAAACATAAAAAACATATAGTTTGGTATTTAAAATAGTCAATTTTAATTATATAATTAATAATGGTTAGCTTGTACTCCTTTTATTTTTTATAATTAACCATTTGAATATTTAAGCATGTACTTATTGAAAAGAGCTACTTTAAACATGTCTGATAATGATTTATGAGATCGGCTCAAGGGTTGCTCCAGAGATCGTAAGCCTGTTAGAGGCTTTAAACCGAGTTGAAGTTATTAGTCCTGCATCATGTGGGCTCATTAGAATCCTTTTGTGCAGCATGTATAATTCCCATTTTAGTTTGGACGGAGTACTTTGAAAATTTGTCATAAAAGTAAAATCCCAAAATATGGAAATTTTAATTTTTAAAATGTCTTTATGCTAAAGCTGAATTAGTCAGGTATTTGTTCGCTATTACTAATAAGGAACAAAAAAATTGATAAAAAGGTCAAAACTCTTTGTTCGCTGTTATTAACAGTGAATATAATCGTGATAAATTTTTTCTCTTATTCGCTATTAATAACAACAAATAAACTCAACATTAGACTCGAACATAAAGACAATGATTTTAAAAATTAAAATTTTTTAAAACTTAATTTAGAGTTTTTCTTAAAAAAAAACTTAATTTATTGAATTTTTCGTGCACTTTTGATGATTTCTAATTCTACGACAATATTTAATAATTTATATTTTGCGAAACAAGAATATTCCTATTAATCAATTAAGAAGGAAGATCCTTAGCTTTTAATTGCTGGAAAATTCTTTACTATTTTGTTGTAAGACAACTTAATATAAGCTGGTCCAAAAGCTAGAAGTATTCGTTTACTTCTCAATTTCATTAATTACTTTTCATTAATATTATGTGGTAATGCTATATAAGATTAACTCAATCATTTTTTTAAATACAATTAATTTTAATTATTTGTATGGACCCATCTCACGGTGAAATGATATCATACAAGTCGCTGATAGTTTATTTTAACAAGAATTAGAAAAAATAAATGCTATACTTAATCGGAACCTAACTCAAAGTAACCCACTCCAAATTAGGCCGTAGGCAAACGAAATAAACTATAAAATAAGCTTTTTAAACAAAAAATCTCCAGAATAATCTTTGAAAAATTTTAATTCCCAGAATAAGTGTCTTCGTGTCCTAGCTTAAAGTCAAAGTTAATTCGCTTTTACTAACAACGAACAAACCGTAACTTTAAGTTCGGAGATAAAAATGCTTATTTTGAGAATAAAAATTTCAACGTGGTGAATGACTGGTGATAAAAAGCATCAGGCAAGTTGGTAAGTTACAATTGCACGAATTTTATACTGAATGCTGAATGGTGTTGGATACAAAGCGCCAACTACTGTAATCTGTAATTGCAAATTTATCCGATGATGCAATATTCCACAAAACATCGATAAACCAACTACAATTGATAATATGTAAAATTACCGTGGATAATATAATTTTTTGTTAATTTTCTTATGATAATATCAATTATTAATTAACTATAAATAATATCAACTTAAATACATTTGATAATAGAAAAAATTACCGTGAATAATAACCTTTTGTTAATTTCCTTACAATAATACCAATTATTAATTCACCATAAATAATACTAACTTAAATACATTTGATAATAGAAAACATTACCGTGAATAATACAAACTTTTGTTAATTTCCTTACAATAATACCAATTATTAATTAACTATGAATAATACCAACTTAAATGGGTGTTTTTCTAAAAAATTCCTAGCATGTTAAAAATAAAACTATAGGTGTTTATAAGAAAAAAAATAGTATGTTAGTTGATAAACTAAAGTTAGTATTATTCTAGAAAAATACCCTCTAAGTTGGTATTATTCATGGTTAATTAATAGTTTGTATTATTATAGGAAAATTAACAATAGGTTTAATTATTTACGGTACTTTTTCTTTGGTAATATTCTTAATACAATGTGCAAATATATAGACAAAATTCTTCACTGATAAACCAACTACATTTGATAATGTAACCGCATATTTTAAACTTATCCCCGCATTCATTCCACTGGCTGTGTAAAAATGGGTATTATCACTAACAAGTAAAGATCAGAACAAAAAAATGTAGTGGTTAGCACCAAAATGGGACGGATATGAAGTGCGTCAGAACAGAGCCAATGTATCAACATGGTTTCGCATCTATCCTTCCCCTTTTGGTAGGGGTTTACCATGTGCCACATACCTGAAACCCTCTATGATCAACTATCAATCTAAGCGGAGCACTTCCGGTTGTTGTTTGACCGGCCTGTATATCAAATAGGGTGATATAACCATGCAAGCCATGAACAGAGTACATAGAAGTTAGTTGAAGAAACAAATAATTCACTTCATGCAATTAACCAAGGATTTGGAAGTGACGGGGAAGGGAATGAAGATATACCACAAGCGGTAGGGTCAAGACGCTCCATATCGGCCACAATGCCCACGTGAATCTAGATAATGATATGCTTAAGAGGGTAATCATATATGCAAAAGAAAATTCCACGAAAATTTCAAATATGTTGTATTCCACTCACAGGGAAAAGGAAGCTAAACCCAGCAGGGTAACAAATGGCAAGGCTGATGCACCAAGTATCTCCCAGTATTCACTTGATTTTCTGATACCCCACGTTGTCATGTTCGTATATAAGAGATAAGCCGCACTCAACAAAACACCTACAACTCCTAGGTATAAGGGTATCCTGCAGATTAAGAAAGTAAACTAGATAGCAAGGATGACAAAATATATATGCTACCATCAAGAAAATAATTTTTCTAGAGAAGAAAGAGAAAACTGTTGGAAAATAACCTACATGTTGATCCCACATCGAAAACTTAGAGATAGGTTGACAAACAAGATATGTGCAGTCAACTCCTCTTATGTGAGTCATGTGTACAAGTCCAAATTAATAAAAAAAACAACTGTTTATAAAACAAGATATGCTCTACTACACACCACACTGCTAAGCTATGAC
This sequence comes from Amaranthus tricolor, assembly GCF_026212465.1. Taxonomy (NCBI): domain Eukaryota; kingdom Viridiplantae; phylum Streptophyta; class Magnoliopsida; order Caryophyllales; family Amaranthaceae; genus Amaranthus; species Amaranthus tricolor. Next base: position 17,067,279 of record NC_080058.1, read on the forward strand.
CAACAAAGTTCAACATAAACTCTCAACACTAAACTTGCATCATAATAATATGAATTCCAATTAAGAAAAATTCTTGTTCAAACCAAACTTTCAACATAAACTACCAGAGTGTTGTATAATAAGTGCATATAACTATACATGAACAAATCCAACAAGGTGAAAAAAGGCAATTATGGTGGTACCAAAGAAAAAAGAATGTTAAAAGTATAAAAGTGCCTTTAATAAGGTCACACACAGGTAAAGTATAGAAATCGAAACCCTATGCAGAGATAGTTTCAATTGACTCAAATGTATATATCTAGAAAATGTTAGTCAGCGCCACCTATCACAAAACTACAAGGGAGTGGCTTCGTGGAGACGTGGCAATCAGCTCAACGAGATTTTGACCTATTACAATTCATAGTATCTAGAAAAAGCTTTTAAACAGAAGGCTAAAGTATAAATAGCAGCACTATGTCTCTACTCTCGCATCAAAATCTCCATCTAAATGGTTCAAGAACCATCCATCGCTGCAATCTGTTTTTCAAATGGGCTAGGCCTCACTTTCCATGCATGACTGAATGATTAGGTTTCCACCATCTTGAGCGGCCTAAAATTGGAATCATCCCCAGAACACCTATTAGGATATGTTCTGAATGTACTTACTACTTTGCTTCCTAGATTTTTTTGAATAAGACTTCATTAGTACCAACAAAGCCTGTATAAGTAAAATGATAATGGTGTGGAGGTTCCACACATACACACACACCCTAACCAAAGGGGCGCTTTATCTTTTATGTAAAGTAAAACAGTTATAGACATTTCCATATATTTGGATCATCTACTACCTCAGCCTTAGAAATTAGCAGCTACCCTTATTTACATAGTTAAGAGTGTAAAATATGAATCCCATTGTAGCTTTGATGAGAAACATCTTTAGTTGCCATAGACATATAATGATACAACTATTTTCATAAAGAAACATTCGTTTAGTCTCTTAATCAAAATAAGAAAGCAGATCAAAACAGCCTTAAAATTTTCTAATATACAAAGACCGAGGAAATATGGTCCTTCATCAGGAGTTGGCTACTTCGTAAAATGCACAGACCAAGACCGACTGTGCATCAACTTACCAGCTCTCCAATTCTAGCAAATTGGTTTGACTTAAAAATATAAATTAAAGATGTAAATTGCATCAACTTAAATAGTCCAATTAGGCTGCATTTACTTTACATGGGATAGTTAGCCATGTTGCCCAATCCCAGAGTGAAAAAAACAAATAATGTACTCAATCCTCCCCAAAATACACTTCACCTTTCATTTAAATAAAAATCTTGGTCAATTATTCTCCTTGTTTTTCTCATCCACTATTTCACCAAACCTTTCTCTCCCTTTATGTACACTCTTTGCCTACCTTTTTACCTTCATCCACATTTACTTTTCCAATTTTACTTTTAGGGCCTTCCCGTATTGGCAGGGTACAAAATAAGGGAGAAAACATTCCAATTTTTCTTGGGTTAAATCATTACTCTTTAAAAGGAGATAAATATTTGCTTTAGGAGCCCCTAAGGTAAACAATTACCCCTGAAAACTAATAAATACGATTTATCCAATCTACTGTCTATCTCTTTTTGTTTCAATAACTCACTTTATTATAATTTTTTCTCTCCTCTACCACCATGAAGCTATGACTTTGAAAATTAGAGCTGGCCATGAAAATATACCAAACCACCTGTTGTAATTCTCAAGTAGAAATTTTCCTACTTGACTATTTTCCTTGTAATAAGTTTCCAAGAATATTTTCACCTCTTAATTTCACTTTGATTCCAGGCAAGCCCTTACATGGATTTGTTGCGCATTCAAGTGCTGAGTTTAATTTGGAATGAGAGAAAAAATAATTGAGAAAAAAAGAATTAAAGGAAGGATTGCATCTTACTTTTCAATAATTTCATTAGTTATGAGACGATTACATATTTCCTACAGGTCCACAAAATTATAAAAAAAAGAAGGCTATAGAATATAGATTACAAATGTTTAAGGTGAAGTTATACAAAAGGCACCATGTATAAAATGTCAAATGTGACATACATTCAGTGATATCTATACAAATGTTTCCAAGTCCCATTTTCTTTCCCTCTACATTCCAAGTCCATAGACACACACATGCAGACCCTAGCTCTCTCCATGCCAAGTCCTACTCCCCATCCCAAGTCCCATAAATACATACATTATATATGTATATAGAAAAACAATCAACATATGTAGATTGCAAACATGAAAAAGGAACTACGATCCAATTTTGGGGGTGCTAATGAGACTTGGTTCTATGATAATTCAAAAATAACTAATATTTGTCCTTCTGTAATGTAAGATTACAACATTTGGTCAATAAGATCTCACATAAATCGGTCAAATGTTGCAAGCTTCGAGAACAGGTGGGAGTAGTTTACTTACATCAGAATTCAAAACATTGTGACAAAGAAAATGCCCATCAAAATTTAAGAAAACAACATTGGAGCCATAGAAGTTTTTCCAATCATCCCCGTATAAGATAATTTATTATCTATCTTTTCTTATTCTAGTTGAAATTTCTAAACAAGAAGCAAAGTGATAAATGTACGTACGACTAACATTTTTTCCATTTTAATTTAAGAGGCATGGTAAATAAGAATCAACGGATCTTCAAATAGCCAACCTGGTTCATATCAATCAAATGAAATTTCTAAGAATATCACTCCAATCAACCTCAAATAAAAGCCCCTCCAACAAGCAGACCATCATGGAAAACCTACCCTCAGAATAAATACAAGAACAACATTGAAGAATTTTTTGCGTGCTAGACACATTTATAAGTATTGTATCAAGCACTCATGCTCTTGTCAGAGTAACATAGATAAAATGTCTTTACAAAAATAAGAATAACATTGCAAGGTATTTACGGCTATACCTCATTAAAGCCTCATAAGATAACTAAAACGCTAAGACTTGATTAAAGCAGCAACTAAGACGCTAAGACCACTTTGAGAAAACTAGTGAAACAAGTATAGTAGGGGAGAAAAGTTGTTTCTAGACTTATTTATACAATACTGTATGGTTTTGTTGTATGTCCAAGCCATTTTAATGATGAAATATACCATATTAACAAATTAGGGTGCAATTAAGCCCAACAAAGATAATTGAAAGGAAGTACATTAGGTCACCCCGAAAAACTGGCTGACTCCTGGTAGTAAAAGCCTCTCAAATCCGTTTTGACACTTGGTTTAATTTACCTTATACGCCTTTTCTAAATCCAAACCAGAACATAGATAACCAATAATTCTTTTTGTTTTACACAAAAAGGTATAGGCTCATAGCTAATGTTCATAAAGTTACTCAAGGCATCTTTTGTATTACATGACACCTTTGACTTGTGAGACAAATTGATTCCAAGCTTTTGTATCAACAGATAAAAGCCAAATCCATAAGCATACTTGTGAAGCAAAAAAGCTCATAAATAAAGTGCATCAACACATATGTAACCAACTAAAGTTCACTAAATAAACATTTTAAACACGATACAAGCCAAAACCCAAGTATAAACATCATTAATCAAACAATTGTAGCAAAAAATATCAATTCTAGTGCTAGAAATTACCTCTTAATCCGGTCATCATGCCTAAGGAGATAGATAAGATTTGAATGCCAATCACCAAAATAAATGATAAATACTGCTGAATCAATCCAAAGTACATTCTCCATGATCTCAATCCATGTCTTTGCTCGAGGAATAGAAGGAGGTGGCGGAATTGGCTTTGAAGAAGCATCATCTTCAAGATCTTCCCCACCAGAAGCATAACCCCAGCTGTGCCTCTGTCTCATAAAATTAGCACCAACAGGTGTGACACCAGACATAAGTTAATTCACTCAAAAGATTGCTAAATGTTCTACAGGAATCAAACATTCCCAAGACATATCTACTGTGAACCTTAAAAGACATTTTCATCACAACAGTTGAGAGTGTTAATTGTTCTCCCAACAGCCGGAACAATTTGGCGATGGAAGGAGGGCCTAGTTTCTTTCTAGCTATGTTTCACATAACTTTCAAACAAACCAAAAACCTTACCCGAAAATGAACAACCCAAAACAAAACCGTCGATCCAAATCGGGCGAAGGTCGACAAACCGAAGTTGGAGGACCCTCAAACCCTCAACAAAGCCAAGAACCACGTTTCATCAGTGACCAAAACCCTCACTATGAACCAGACTGGAACCCCATTCCCGTTCATAACCCTCTTGTGGTTATGGATGCGGAAGAGTCAGATGACGAAGCAACACCTTCTATAGTGAAAGCACCACCTCTCACGAAACCAGAGTTTACGCTCCCTTCTAGTGGTGGATTAACATCAGAAGAAATAGCTATGCTAGCACACGGACTAACACAAGCAATCATTGCGGCGAGAAGCAACCCAATGACAACTCCACCGCTAAATCTTGCTGCTTTGAGCAGTCCCATTCCTTATCCCCCTTACGAGGAGGATAAGACAGAAAGAAGAGCTTATGCCGCTAAACATGGGGAAGTGAGACACAAAACTTGCAGCATAAAGGATAGCTGGGACCCATAATCGTCTCTGCAAATCAAAGATTGGGCTCTCAACCATACATTGTTGATTCTCATGCTCAGAATAAGAGCTAAACAAGAATCAACTTTGTCCCCGAACAGGAAGCTCAGAGTAACCTGAAAAACTACATGCCAATAGCGTCAGCTGCATCTTCAGGGCGGAAGAGAGGAATATAGAGCAGGCTGGGACCCAAAGGCTCTAACATCAAAGAGAGATTAGGTCCATAGAGAGAAGCTGTTAGAAAAGATCCTGAGCAAAGACTCAGGATGCCATGTCACACTCAGACTTCTTGGTCTGAGGGACATGAAAGTAGAGAGGATAAAGGAACTGTCAGGCAAGAGGGAAAATCTACCCGAAGCCAGATCAAACTAAGAGAGGCCGATGAAGAAGGAGCAAGAAGAGAAGATTCGCAGGCTGAGTTGAGTGGGCAGGAGAAGGGCAAGGAAGTAGCAACATATTCTCCTACCCAAAAAATCAGGAACCAAGCACTTCACCATTTTCCCTCGAGGTAATCAACGTGCCAGTGGACCGGGTAAAATTACCTGGATATGTGAGGTACGATGGGAGCACAGACCCTACAGAGCATCTCAATGCCTACCAGGGACATATGTCTCTTGGGGCTCACAGTGACGCCTCTTGGTGCAAAAACATCGCATTGACCATGATAGGGCTTGCTCAAACCTGGTTTCAATGCCTTCCTGAGGGTTCTGTTACCAATTTTGATGATTTGGCTGCAAGATTTATGAGTCTGTATGTGCCGTTTGTTAGGTGACCCAAGCAATCTATCGAGATGATGAAGTGCAGACAAAGAAAAGAGGAGTCCCTGAATGAATACATAGCACGGTGCAACACAGAATGCCTGACAGTCACTAAACTCGAGAATTCCATCATTCTTCTAGCTTTCAGGTCAGGATTGAATGATGATAGATCTAACGGCAGGAGATTCAAAGAAGAAGATGGGTGGATTAACATCCACAACATGGACGACATTGGAGAAAGAGCAGAGAGGTTCATCGCCTCAGAAAATTTCAGATACATTACAGCTAGCCTTAGAGGAGAAAGGCATGAGAATCATACCCTGTTCGTTCCTAGAACAATCAGGATAGAAGGAGCAGGAGAAAAGGGGTTGATAAAAGGAGAAATCACAGGGATGAGGCCAGGAGACCTACACTCCAAACCTTTGCCCAATTCACACCCCTAAATGCCCCTAGGACACAAATCTTCCATCTTCACCAGAATTCCAAGTTATGGGAAAGACCCCCACCGTCCCGCGGGTCAAGAAACAACTTAAACCAGATCTGTGACTTTCATGGAAGTCCAGGACATTCCACTGAATCCTACATGACCCTGAAAAATAATCTAGAGGACCTGATCTAGAGGGGTTATTTCAAAAACTACGTGAAGTGGAACGATGAATAGAAACGTCAAACTGAAGCTGAGAATAAGAGGAATTCTGGCCCAAGCCAGGACGAAACAAAAGCCAAGAAATAGAAGAAAGCCCCAATCTACGTGATCTTCGAAAAATCCGGGGGCTTATCAGATGGGAAGCACATTTAAGGGCTGCAACCCAACCCAAAACAAGGATTTTTGAAGTCCACGAAGAAGTAGAAGCGCCAGATTTTCTTGACATAACTTTTACAAGGGAAGATTGTAAAGGAGTCTCTTATCCCCACTCTGATCCCTTAGTCATGGTAGTAGAAATAGTAGAGCAGCATGTCTATAGAGTCTTGATAGATACAGGGGCAAAAGTGAATGCAATATACAAAAGCTGCTGGGACAGAATGGATGCGGGAGGAAAACACCTGGTGAGAGCAACGACTCTTATAGTTGGTTTCTCAGGGGAATCAATGAGATTTGAAGGAAAAGTCATCTTGCCTGTAACCATTCAGGATAAGAAAGGAATCATTGTCACTTCCCCAAAGGAGTTCTACATCATTGATGCCCCGACAAGGTATAACTGCATCTTGGGCAGGAAATTCTTGGGGGACATCAAAGGCATCCCTTCCTCTTTTCATTAAACACTCTTATTTATAGGAGAAAATGGAAGGGTGGGGAGGGTTAGAGGCTGTCAGCAGATGGCCAGGACCTGCAACATGATTAAAGCTGTTAGGACCCCTAAATAGAAGCCCAAAAGAGAAGAAGAGAAAAAAGAAGAGAAAAACAAGAGAATGTGTACAGAAGAAACGGTGAAGGATCTATGCATGATCCTAACTCTCTGGGAAAAGGGGGCAGCAGAGATAGACTATAGGTTGGCTATGTTTTGAACAAGGACCAAACTATATGCACACGTATGTTTCGAGGTTTCGAAATTCGGCAATTAAGGCTGAAAGTTTAGGTTGTATTGTAAAATGTTTTTTTTTCTGTGATTTTGTGGGTTTTGTAATAAGAAGAACTAAGAAAAGATATGTTGAATTGAACAACTTGAAAATGGCTGATCCAAGGATTAATTTGATACAGATTCACCACAAATTAAAACCAAGGGCTCCTAAGAACACATTCAAACTTTAAGCCAAAAGAATGAAAAGTATAGGAACTTCAACTTACTAAAACCAATCCAAATTAAAGTAAATTGCAAAGAGAAAACAAAGGAATTTGCTCAAAGGTTGTTTTGTATTCAGAATGTAAAAATCAGGTTGTGTATTACAAGAGTTCATACATCCTATTTATACTAAAGCATTCAGCAATGAGTACTGGTTTTGAAAATGAAAGTACAACCAAAATGACAATAAAATGCAACAGCTAGTAAAAGAACAAGGAGAGTTTTGCTGATTTTTTTTGTTGTCTCTAACAGCTAGTTTTGTTGTCTCTAACAACTATTTTTTCTTTGGGATTTGCAAATTAGTTCTTCTATCTTCTTGGGATTATTTGTGGCTGATTTGTAAGAGATATTATCATAAAAATCCCACTCAATCTTCAAAATATATGGCTGTTATAAATCAGCTAGTTTTGAAGAATGCAACGGCTCGATTTCGAGAATCTGATTGCTTGTTTTGATCCATGCGTTTTAATTTTGTAAAGGACGTCCCATGAGCAAAATAAATATTAGACTCAATAAAATAAAAATTACAACTCGACTAACTAAACATGAGACATGATTAAGCTTGTTCCTAAACTTGGCTTAATCATCTCTAAGACTTTGTTTCATTATAAAAATGAAAATACAATATAAAAATTAAAGAAGAAGATTTAGTTCATGATTACAAAATTAAAAGACTTGACATTTGAACCTTGAATTTGAGCATCTTCCATATGATGAATCATGGTATTGATCCGGGTTAGCTCATGAGAACTAGATGTAGGTGATCCTACATCATCCTCCCCTTCTTTGGAGAAGCTTGACCTCAAGCTTGGTAACATATCCTCCACATGGAATGGAATTAAATCTGCAACATTAAAAGTAGAGGACACACCATAGCTACTAGGTAGCTCTAGTTTGTAAGCATTGTCATTTACTTTCTCCAAAATTTCAAAAGGTCCATCAATTCTAGCACTTAACTTTGATTTGCTTTGAATGGTAAACCTATCCTTTCTCAAGTAAATCCATACTAAGTCACCTTCTTTGAAAATCACCTCTTTTCTCTTTTGATCCACTCTTTCCTTAACCTTTCTCATTCATTTTCTCAATCCTTTCCACAACTTGCTTATGCACCTTTTGAATTTCATTAGCTCTCGACGGCATCGTGACTGAACTTTAATGGTGTAGGAAAAGGCGTAAGGTCTATAGGGGTTAATGGGTTAAGGCCGTAAACCAAAAAGAAAAGAGAAAACCCTGTGGTCTTGCTAGGAACGCGATTATAAGCAAATTCAGCATGTGGTAGCAATTTGTTCCCATTGTTTAGGATTCTTAGTAATGAGAGCACGCGACAAGGTTCCTAAGGTCCTATTGGTTACTTCGGTTTGACCATCAGTTTGGGGGTGGTTAGAACTACTAAAGGTAAGCTTTGTTCCCATTTTTCTCCACAAAGTAAGCGAAAAATGACTAAGAAACTTTGAATCTCTATCACTCACTATGCTTCTTGCTATCCCCTGTAGTCTTCCTATCTCCTTAGCTAGCACACTAAACACTTGACATAAATGATCAACATGTTCACTTTGACTATACACTAAAATATCATCAAAATAAACCACTACAAAATGACCTAAGAAAGGCTTCAAGGTTTGGTTCATAAGTCTCATAAAGGTAGAAGGTGCATTAGATAAACCAAAAGGAATAACTAACCATTCGTAGAGTCCTTCCTTAGTCTTAAATGCGGTTTTTCACTCATCCCCCTCATGGATTCTAACTTGGTGATATCCACTGCTCAGGTCAATTTTAGAGAAAACTTTAGAGCCATATAGGTCATCTAACAAATCATTAAGTCTAGGTATGGGAAATCTATACTTGATAGTGATTCTATTGATGGCTCTACTATCCACACACATCCTCATTTCTTCATTCTTTTTAGGCACAAGTAAAGTAGGAACGGCACAAGGACTTATGGATTCTCTAATCAAACCTTTAGCTAACAAATCATCAACTTGTCTTCTAATTTCTTCGGTTTCCTTAGGATTAGTCCTATAGGCTGGTTTGTTAGGCAATGAGGAACCGGGAATGAAATCAATTTTATGTTGTATATCCCTTTTAGGTGGAAGTCCGTTTGGTATTTCATTAGGAAAAACATATGCAAATTCATCAAGCAAAGGTTCAATCAAAGGGTGATCATGCAAAACAGATTCAATTTCATCATTTAGCAATAAAAATTCTTTTCGTTCCTCAAATTCGTGTTGTTCACTTTTAAGTATAGGAATTAAAGAATGAAAATTAGTTAAAGTTGCTTGCAATTTAGAATTAGCGTTAGGTGCATATGGTACTAATGTTATCTTTTTGTTATTTAAAACAAAAGTATGTGTGTTTTTAAAACCATCATGCATAACATTCCTATCATATTGCCATGGCCTACCTAATAAAACATGACATGCATCCATAGGTATAACATCACATAAAAGACTCTCCTTATAACTATTACCAATTGAAAATGAAAGCAAAACTTGAGAGTTTACAGGAATACCTTTGTTTTGATTCAACCATTGAATCATGTATGGCTCGGGGTGTGGAGTGGCGGTGAGATTAAGCTTGTCCACCATAGTCTTTGAAGCGACATTAGTGCAACTTCCTCCATCAATGATAAGCAAACAGATCTTACCTTTAACTGTACATTTTGTGTGGAATATTGCTTCCCTTTGTGGGTTTGGATTTTTGGCTTTGACCCCACTAAGTGCTCTTCGCATAACCAATAATTCTCCTTCATCTGGATATATCATTTCCTCATCAAGTTCAGCATCGTCACAGAAATCCTCATCGCTTTCCTCTTGATGATCATCAAATTCAACCAAGTTCACCATTTTTCGGTTTGGGCATTCGGAAGAAACATGTCCTAAGCCTTGACACTTAAAACATCTCCTAGGTGTGAATGAATTTGTGTTTGGTTTGGGTGTATTGGGCATGCTTGGGGGCTGCTTTGAATTATTGTTTTGCAAAGCTTTTGAATCTTGTGAATTGGCTTTAGAATAGGAATGGGGAGTGTTCTTTTGGTAGGAATTGAAATTGGTAGTTCTTGCTGAAGTGAAACGTGAGGTTTCCTTCATTTTAGTTCTTTGTTGTTTATCCACTTTATGTGCAAGGTTAATTAAATCATTAAGGCAAGCATAAGGTTGTAATTCAACAATGTTTTTGATTTTTGAATCTAAACCATTTAAAAATCTTACCAAGGTTTGGTGATCATCCTCCTTAAGATCGCATCTCATGATCATGGTTTCAAATTCTCGACCATATTCTTCTACACTCCTGCCATCTTGTTGTAGATGCTGAAGCTTGGTGAAATTCTCTTGCATGTAGTATGAAGGCAGAAACTTTTCCTTCATTTGCTTCTTCATCTTTTCCCATGATCTAAACTTGTCTTTCCCTTCTCTTTCTCGTTTTGCACATTTGCTAGCCCACCAAGTAGAAGCATATTTGCGCAATTTTAATGCTACTATCTTTACCTTCTTTTCTTCATCCGTATTCTTGTAATCAAATACTCTTTCAACAGTTCTTACCCATTCAAAGAACTCATCTTCATCTAATCTTCCTTCAAATTCTGGAATGTCGACTTTAAGATCATCTCCACGGCTTGTTTGCCTATTAACTTTAGGACTTTCAGATTCATAATACCCACCTTCCCTTAAGGGGCGTTTTAGGTCTAAAAACTCTTTAAGTTGGGTTTGTAGTTATTTAATGGTGGCATTTTGCTCTTCAATAATTTTGCTCAAATCACTTGTTTCTCCTTCACCACTTTGAGACATGGTGTTTTGCTTTGTGAATGAACGAAATTAAGGCTAGGAGCGTAGCCTTGACTCTGATACCAAGATGATATAGGTTGGCTATATTTTGAACAAGGACCAAACTATATGCACACGTATGTTTCGAGGTTTTGGAATTCAGCAATTAAGGCTGAAAGTTTAGGTTGTATTGTAAAATGTTTTTTTTTTTTTTTTTTTGTGATTTTGTGGGTTTTGTAATAAGAATAACTAAGAAAAGATATGTTGAATTGAACAACTTGAAAATGGCTGATCCAAGTATTAATTTGATACAGATTCACCACAAAAAGGGGTTCCTAAGAACACATTCAAACTTTAAGCCAAAAGAATGAAAAGCATAGGAACTTCAACTTACTAAAACCAATCCAAGTTAAAGTAAATTGCAAAGAGAGAACAAAGGAATTTGCTCAAAGGTTGTTTTGTATTTAGAATGTAAAAATCAGGTTGTGTATTACAAGAGTTCATACATCCTATTTATACTAAAGCATTCAGAAATGAGTACTGGTTTTGAAAATGAAAGTACAACCAAAATGACAATAAAATGCAACAGCTAGTAAATGAACAAGGAGAGTTTTGCTGATTTTTTTTGTTGTCTGTAACAACTAGTTTTGTTGTCTCTAACAGCTAGTTTTTCTTTGGGATTTGCAAATCAGTTCTTCTATCTTCTTGGGATTATTTGTGGCTGATTTGTAAGAGATATTATCATAAAAATCCCACTCAATCTTCAAAACATATGGCTGTTGTAAATCTGCTGGTTTTGAAGAATGCAACGGCTCAATTTGGAGAATCTGATTGCTTGTTTTGATCCATGCGTTTTAATTTTGTAAAGGACGTCCCGTGAGCAAAATAAATATTAGACTCAATAAAATAAAAATTACAACTCGACTAACTAAACATGAGAATGATTAAGCTTGATCCTAAACTTGGCTTAATCATCTCTAAGACTTTGTTTCATTATAAAAATGAAAATACAAAATAAAAATTAAAGAAGAAGATTTAGTTCATGATTACAAAATTAAAAGACTTGACATTTGAACCTTGAATTTGAGCATCTTCCATATGATGAATCATGGTATTGATCCGGGTTAGCTCATGAGAACTAGATGTAGGTGATCCGACATCACCCCAGACCCTTGTATGATGATGAAGTAGGAAATAAAATACCTCCCAAGACTTTAGAGCCTGAGGAGACAGAACTGGAAGAGATACCCCTCATTGAAGGGACAGATAAAATGATCAAGGTTGGGAAGACCTTATCACCAATAATTAAGGCTGAGTTAGTAAGCCTAATGAAGGAAAATGCAGACCTCTTTGCATGGTCTACAGCAGATATGCCTGGTATCGACCCTGCCACCATCACTCACAAGCTAAATGTGACTGAAGGGTCAAAACCAGTAAAACAGAAAAAGAGGAGCATGGCTCCTGAAAAAGAAAAAGCAGCCGAAGAAGAACTACAGAAACTCCTGGAGGCAAGGTTCATCGAGCCCTGCCAATATCCTGAATGGCTAGCCAACGTTGTGCCGGTATCAAAAGCAATAGGAGGGTGGAGGATGTGTATAGACTTCACCAACTTGAACAAGGCATATCCTAAAGATTTCTATCCTTTACCTAGATTCGATCAGCTAGTAGATTCTACTACAGGACATATTTTTCTCTGTTGTATGGATGCTCTCTCAGGGTACTATCAAATCTTCATTGACCCTGCTGATAAAGAGAAAACTACATTCATTTGCACAACGGGAGTCTACAACTACAAAATGATGTCATTTGGCTTAAAGAACGCAGGTGCAACATGCCAACGCCTAATGAACCAGATATTTTCCGCCAGAGAGGGAGAAACCTAGAAGTGTACGTGGACGATTCAATCGTTAAGAGCAAGAAGGAAGAAAACCTCATACCTAATCTCAAAGAAACCTTTGGGAACATGAGGAAGCACAATATGAGATTGAATCCTAAGAAATGCATATTTGGGATCAAGGCTGGAAAGTTTTTGGGATTCATGGTGTCTCAAAGAGGTATAGATGCAAACCCAGCCAAGGTGCAAGCTATTCTGAAATTAGCGGAACCAAAATCCAAGAAGGATGTAATGCGGCTCACTGGGACAATGACAGCTCTTTCTAGATTCATAGCCAAGTCAGTAGAAAAATCCCTGCCCTTTTTTAAGGTGCTCCGTGGGAATAAGAATTTCTTTATGGAAGACGAACATAAAAAAGCTTTCCAAGAACTAAAAAACCCACCTACATAGCCTACCCACCCTGGCAAGGCCTATCATAGGGGAAACTTTGTATCTGTATGCTGCTGCCAGCCAAACCACTGTAAGCGCAAACCATTGTCCTAACGATGAACAATGGAAAGCAGTTTGATTGTGATACCTTAAGGAGGTATCTCAGTGATTTTAAGATCAATGTCGCATATTCATCAGTCTGTAATCCTCAATGCAAGGGCCAAGCTGAAGCAGCCAATAAACAAATCCTAAATGGGCTAAAGAAATAACTTGATGAGGCAAAGGGTAGATGGTCTGAGGTCCTGTATGACGTGTTATGGTCACTCAGAACTACTCCCAAAGAAGCTACAGGACAGACTCCCTTCAGGCTAGTATATGGCACTATAGTTAAAGTGCCAAATGTATAGGGATGGTACTAGGGTCCTGATAACCATCAGACTAGGTCAGTGCCAAAAGACTAGTATAATTCTGGCTCATTCTTCTTAGGACACCGGTTTAACACGAAAGCTATATAATGCCCAGGTAAAATAAACTCTTATCCTTAACAGACTTTTGCCAATTTTGGGATCAAGAACCCCAACAGGAAAGTCATTTTGATATCTTGAAAAGGAGGTCTTAGAATCCAAAAAGTAAAGGCTAAAAACCCTTGGGTCAACAGTCTTCAGTACAGACCATTTATACCTTGAAAAAGATGTTCCAGATCCCAAGCAGAAAAAAAAAACCATCCCCAACACCTTACTCTCTTAAAAAAAACTAGTAATTTTATAAGAGAGACAGTAGCTAAACAAGCTCATATCTCTTAGGCGAAAATCTAAAACATATGAGCTAGTGGGACATACTCTAGTACTATAATGATTGTTCAACAGAAATACAGAAGCATAAGAAAGGAATAAAAATTTAGAATGCAGAACGGAGAATAAAAGGCAGAAATAAACTTATCATTTCTGCAAAAGTTACAGTATACAAATTTACAAGTCGCAATGTACAAGTAAACAAGCCTACAAAGAATGGATGTATACAACTAGATCAAAGATTACGAAAATGCAAAGAATACAAAAATGGCGAAGCTGAGCGCTGAAACAACTGGAGGCAAATCATTTAGAAGGAGTAGCAGAGGCAGGCTTCTGAGAAGGGGACTCTCCTCCCAGAGTTTGGAGAAGAGGGTCACTTTTCCTGAGCTAGTTGACTTTGCGCTCAATCTTTGGGGCCTGAAGATGTCGCCTTATAGCACTCAAGTCAAAGTCAGGGTATTGGAGGAAGCAGGCATTAAGCATTATAACCTGGCTTTGGCGACAACATCCTTCTGGTAAAAGGAGGCAACTTTTGCGATATGCTCCTTATGATTTTTATGAGCAAGCTCAAGAGCTGATCGAGCTGCAGCAAGCTCCTCCCTGGCACCCTCCAGGTTAAGCTGTAGACTCTTAGCACGAAGAATGTGTTCATTGACCTGGAGCGTGGAGACCTCAGGATCCCTCTCCACTTCAGAAAGACGCAACCGCAACCCATTGTTTTTCTCTTCTAGATCAACAACCATCTTCTCAGCAGTGTCTGCTCTGATGAGAGCATCTTTAAATCTATCAGTTGAAGCCCTGATACACCAAGGAAAACTTGGAAAAGTCCCCCCCACATGAGGAGGAGAAGGCCCAATTGTCTTCACTAGGTCCTGCACAGCCTTCAATTGATATGCAAGCTGGCCTTCGAGCTCTGAAACGGTTTTGGCTTTCACGTCCAGCTCTGACTCAAGACCAGCTATTTGAATTCTTAGTTCATCGGCCTCTTTACCCATAGCAGACAAGTAAGAGGAAGACTCTTAAAGTTGCTTCCGCAGGGCCAAAAGCTGAGACTCATCGGCAGCTTGATCCTACTTCTAGATGGATAGCTCATTGGTTAAGCGCTTTATCTCTACCCTGAGCCCCTCAAGCTCTGTTTCATGCTTCTCCTTCTGCCGACTCATCTCCAACTGGAGCTGAGAGCAGGTCTCTTCAAAATGATTGCACCTGCTCACCTGCTGCTCCTTCTCTTTTTGAGTTTCCTCTAAGATAGCAGCATCCCTGAGGTGAGAAGCATGCACTGCCTCCAGCTCAGCATTCAGGCTCGCCAAGGTTTCGTCCTTAGCAGCAACCTGAGCCTCCAGTTCTTGAATTCTCCGTGTTAGCTTAGGAGGGGCTACTGCCTCAGAAAGCCTTTTCTTTAACTCGTCAACTTCCTCAATGACAGGGGAAAACCTGGACTTTATGTCCTGATATTGGTTCTCTCTCAATTGGAGGATAGCCTGGATCAATAAATTTTGGACCTGAGCTTGGTTGAGTTGTTCCAGCATCCGTAGCCGCTCCACGTGGAGGGCTGTGCCTACTCTAACAAAATGACTCCGAAGTGTCTGCAAAACTAGATGAACCACAGTCAGCAACAGGAATAAAAACAGGAGAAACATGAAATGGCAGAGGATGAGAAGGTTACCTGTTTAACGGCGTTTTCGATCTGACTAAGAGAGGGAGCCACCATCACCTCCTCCCCCTCGGTTGCAAGGAGCCCTACAGGCTCATAAGACTCGAACTCTCTGGGAGACGAGTCCTCAAGGCAGAAGCAACATCCTCATCAGTGATAGGTCTTATCACTGATGAAGTACCTATATCTCGTCTCAAGTCCAAGTACATCCTCTCTAAGAAAAATGAAAATTGATGTAAGAAGTATTCAACTACAGGGCAAACAGACCTGACAAAGGCAAAAGCACACACCTGTACTAATAGGAGAAGGAAGTGAGGGAGGTCTCTGCTCTGCTATAACAGGAAAAATAATACAAGCAGGTCGATATAAACCTTAAAAATGTCATTACCTAAAAAAGCGGGACTGGCAGACGTGGTTGTGGTAGGGTCACGCCTTTGCTTAACCCTGCGCTCTTGAAAAGAAGCTGTTGTAACAGGAAGAGACGCAACCCCGACAGGACGAGGGTTCTACCTCTGTTTCATTTTCTTCTTCACCCCTGCCAGAGGTAGGCCCTTAAAAACAGCCACCTCCCTAGATATAGGGGCTAAGGAAGGAAGAGCCCTAGAAGAAGATGCCCCTCTAGCCTCCTTGGAAGAAGGAGCAGGAAGAGTCGAGGCAGATGACCTAAACCCCTCCCTCTCAGGCTTTGTCAAAAACTCCTGAGAGAGGAGGTCAAAGTCAAGATGCACCCAAATTTGCGCATCATGGAACTTGCTCTCGGAGTTGGGGACCCTACCTACTCCACAGAGTTGGCTATGCTTCCCAAGGGGCACCACCTAATCTATGTCAATCGAGGCGACCACCCTGTTGCCCATCAGCAAATCTTGATAATAATCATCAGAAAGACGCTGATGAAAGTTGACCAATGTAACTTGAGCAGGGACCTTGGAGATTTGGTCCCAGAGCTGGTAATCATTAGATTACCTCTTCTTACCATCTCCAGGACACTCAGGGGGTCCAGGCCTGAAGAACCCCCCGAAAGGAGTAATGCCTAAGTTAGTTGAGTTTAAGATAACAAAGGGAAAGAAAAATCAATGGTTCATCATACTCACTAGAAGCCACATCCCAACCAAGGACAACGCAGGCTCTCTATGCAGCACAGTCTCGTGGCAGAGCCACCTATGATTGTACTCCGCCCCGGTGGACTTGTCTGTCCACCCCTGGAGGTGGAGGAAAGCATACCTTTCCAGGTGAGTCAACCTCTTGACTTCATCCATTGTAAATAGAGGGTGAAGTACAGGGGTGGTCTAGTAAACAAATGGGTTGTAATGGTAGGGGCGATCAGTTGTGAATGGAACCCTCACCCACACCGTCCTGTCAAAATAATGTTTTAAATCCTGAAGGTCAGGAAAAACCAATGTAGCCCTATTGACTACCTTGGCCAAATAATACGGCTTATTGCCCCCTGCTCAATCTTGAACATGGACCTAAATAGTCTAGGGTTAGTGGGTAACCCATGTACTTACAGTGCCATATAAAGGAAATGATCTTCCTTGTGGCCTGGGGCATCAACTGGTTCAATGGTAGTTGATAAAAGCACAAAACCCTCTGCAGAAACCAATGCATAGGGAACCGCAACCCAAAAATAAAGTGATACAAATTCACCAGGATGTAGACATCGATGGATGGAGAAGTGGTGATCATGACTTGATGTGATTGCATGCCATGTTCCCCCAAACGACACTAGTGCCCTTGATCACGTGACAAACGGAAACTATCCTCCATCACAAATCGTAGTCGTCCCTCCGCCATCATATCCAAAATCTGAGAGGAAAGTGCAGACTATTGCAACTTTCCCCCAGTTTCATCCACCTCCAATAAATTGTAGGTCATGGAAGCCTCAGAAGACTGGTCTAGTGACGCTGAGGCTGGAAAGGCATCGTCCCAGTAGAGATGCTCCCATTCGGCCCTTACCCAACCGGGAGGAACCCTAGCTGGGTCCTCAACCCTATCGGCTAGAGGAAATGGACAACGAACCGGTACATCGGACCTATTTATGTGGAAGTCAAAAGTCAAGTGAGTAGCATCAGTAGCCATCTTCTTCCTAACCATGATCTTAAAGAAAACGAGAAGCAAAGAGTCACGAGAAAGTTATACGGATGAAGAGCGACACAAAGAGGACAACATCACAAATAGCAGAAATACAAAAAATTTGTTTAAACAAGAAAGAAAGATTCAAGAGTCGAGAAAGGTTTTGCAGTGGAAAACCAAGGGGTATTTAGATTTTTCAATAAATGCCTCGACAGTAACTGTTAAGAAAGTGAACAGCCACGATTAAGATGCAATTTGAAATTACTGAAGTAAAGGAAAACAAAATATGCAGGAAATTAAAATAGTACAACGCAAGTGGCTCCACGCATCAATACAAGACTTAGCTCGCAGACATTTGGAAAATACACCAAACACGTGTCGAAGCATCCTCAACAAGTTAAAAATTCTTGTCACAAGTTAAATTACGAAAAGGGGTATCATTTAATGTTGTCACATCCATGCCTCCTTTTCCTAAAATAAACACTACAAAAAACCAAGCAACCTAAAATCCCGAAAGACCCCGACAAAGCGATCAAATCGTCCTACAAACCATCGTCCTAAAACACAACATCCTACAAATATCACCCTGAAGCACATATCTTGAAAATACAAACCTGACGCAGGTTTTAAACAAGTATAGTCCATATCCTTTTGCATGACTACTAAAGCACATGGACTAGAGGGCATCTATAGGGATAATGCCACCATATACCCCATAAAAGACAAGTAACGAAATGGAAATTTTTTTTCAAAAAACTTGCAAAAATAGACACCCCAACTCTGAAGAGCATGCAAAAGGAAGAACATGAACTATAATCAAACCTATTAGCTCCTTTTTCCATTACCCAACAGGCCTCAGGGGCAAATTGTATATGTTGGAACACGTAACCCTTAATCCTAAGACCCTGAAGGAGGAATCCAAATACTTGCAGGACAATTCACCCTGCAGGACGATAAAGAAGCATAAAACCCCTGTAGGATGGTTCATCCTGCAGAGTAATAGAAGAACATAATTACTTGCAGGATGGTTAATCCTGCAGAGCGATAAAAGAAAACAAATACCTGCAGGATGGTTAATCCTGCAGAATGATAACATCGAATATAATGACATGGCGTAAGACAACTGCAGCCGTACTCAGAAAAAGCTGTCAACACTCGTAAAAAATGAGGCACCACACCTACCTTGTACCCTACCTAGCAAAATGTACTAAAAGACAGAGAGTGGGGACCATGGTATAAAGATCAACAAATCACCAAATGCCACATAGACCTACGAGATACTCTACTTCTCTCCCCACTGATCCCCTAAAGATTCCATTCAAGATAAAAGCCAAAACGGTCATTAGGGTTTTGGGATCCTCTCCTAAGACTCACTACTATAAATACACGTTGCCATGCATCACCAAGGGTAACGTATCTTTTTACACAAAAACCCATATAAAATATTCGCTTGAGC
This sequence comes from Amaranthus tricolor, assembly GCF_026212465.1. Taxonomy (NCBI): domain Eukaryota; kingdom Viridiplantae; phylum Streptophyta; class Magnoliopsida; order Caryophyllales; family Amaranthaceae; genus Amaranthus; species Amaranthus tricolor. Next base: position 17,086,386 of record NC_080058.1, read on the forward strand.
TTTAAAAGCAATCTTCTTAAGACCTTACTAACTTAATCATCGAAGGAGGATCCCCGGAGGACCCCTCTCCGGCTCTCGTTTATTATCTTGTGCAGGAGAAGATAGTGAAACAGCCCAGAAAGCGACTTAAGCCTCCCCAGTGGTTCATATCTACTGTGAACCTTAAAAGACATTCTTGTCACAACAGTTGAGAGTGTTAATTGTTCTCAGCCGAAACAGTTTGGTTGAATTTTTTGTGTTCTTGATTTGATTGAATTTTTTTGTTTACTTGATTTAGTTGAGTTTTTACAATTTGTAAGTGTTTATGGTAGTGTACTTGAATTAAAGACTTTCTTAGACTCAATTAAAGACTCAGAATATATATTAATATTTATATACATATAGATGAATACATTATCTTAGATTATTAATTAAAAAAATACATTGAAAAGAAAAAGCTGTAGACCAAACCAAACTAGACCGTTATAGAACGGTCTGGTCTGGTCCAGTCTGGTGTTTAGACTGGTCTAGTTTAGTCAAAAAATTTGCAGACCGAAATTTCTGGTCTGGTATGATTTTTGTGTTAAACTAGACCAGACCGAACAGTGTGCAGCTCTAGATATGTTTTTCAGCCGGTTAACATTTTTTAAGCAACTTAATAATGCTGATAAAATTGTCATATAAAATCTATAACAAAGTAATAATCGATTAAATACATAATAATTTTAACCAAATAAAGTTTTATTTGGTTAAAAGACATATACCCTCTATCATATCGTTGTTTGATACAACCTCCTTTGACAGTACTTTAGATCTAGTGTGACTTTCAAATAAAGATAAGTTTGATATTATTGATTGTATTAGCCGAATTGACACTAATGATGACATTATATACCTTTTTACCATTAAATTGATAACAAGATTTCAAACTCTCACCATGAGTGACTTTGAACTCAATATATGGGTAAATCGAATCCAATAAATGGATTGAGTAACTCTAAAATATAGACTGAATAAACTTTATTAGTAACCAAATACGAAAAAAAAAACAAAAATAAAGAGATCGGATTAACATCAACCATAAAGTTAATCGTAGCCCCAACGTAAACAATGAAGGCTAGAGTTTTCTTGAGGGAAAAAAAGGAAGAGAGATATATAGGGGATTTATTTTTCTCCTATAAGGCGATATTGTTTCTTACGCCACTAACTTTATAACAAAAGAAGTTCCATGTTAACATAAATTAATAAGAAATATTTTTTGATGTTGGATATATTATTTTATTAAATAATAAATTTGATTGAAGAAAAAGTAAAAATCATAAACATTAGAAAAAAATGAAAGTATTAAAGATGAAAAATTACCTTGAATAATCCAAATTTTTATTAATTTTTTTAAAATAATCTCAACTATTGATTGACCATGAATAATCCCAATTTTAGGGTCACCTACCCAAGAATATTGCTATCCAAATGGTGATCGGTTTTTGCAGCTTGATTGATATAAAAAAGAAAATTAAAATCAAAAATTAAAATATTAAAAGTTCTGTAAGTATTATTTTATTTTTTATGCAAAATGACTTGTTGTATAGATAAGAGATTACCTTGGTGCATTCTTAGCAAGCACCCATTATAATTGAGATTATTCATGTTAAATCAAAGTTGTGATTATTTTAGGGAAATCAATAAAAAAATTGCATCATATATTCTATGTAATTTTTCTTAAAAGAAAGTTAGTGGAAAAAATATAGAGACTACGCATATTAAAAAAAAATATTTTAGTCCCTCCATTTCTTAATGAAATTCCCATAACGAACGTTCATGGAAATTAAGAAAAATAGATTCTTTTAAATAGTGGAGATAATATTTTATTGAATAATAAATTTGATGGAGGAAAAGTTGGGACCATAAAATATTAAAACAAAATTAAAAGAATGTTAGTGGAAAAAAGTATGGGGACCATAACTAATAAATTTTTTTTTTAAAAAGTTAGTGGGATACATGTGGCGACCATAAGAAATATTAAAATATTAAATGAAGTTATTGGAAAATATGCGGAGAACATAAACATTATTAAAATATTAAAATGAGGATGAATAAGGTTATTTTGTCCAAAATTTGAGATCTAAATGAAAAGATTTTTATGGGAACAACAATGAAACACCTAAAATGGAAAGTGACAGCTTCTTTAAGGAACGGAGGGAGTAATAAATTTCGTGAAAAACATATGGTGAGCATAAGCAATATAAAAATTTTAAAATAAATTAACTGGAAAATATGTGGGGACAATAAGCAACATAGAATTATTAAAATGAATCGCGATTCTAGTTTGAGTTGGAAATGGCTCATAGAACCGAATCGCATAATCGGACGATTCTACAATCTTGCAAAAATAAGAAGCTCTAAATGCTAAAATGTATAACTTAGTCATTTTTATTGTGAAATAACACTTTAAAATTTTCATTTATTGGCATTGAAAAATCATTATAGCTCCAAAATTTCATATATATTTCTTATTTGTTGCAATATTTCATTTTTTTAATGAAATTGGAAATATAAAATATATGCACTAAGCAACACACATCTAGCGAAAACCAATACAAAGTAACAGTTTAAATTACAACTAATGGTACATAATACTAAGTTTTTTAATACAAATGACTCATATGTCATTATATCAAAGTTTCCATCATTACTCCCTACAAATAACACACATCTCATGTTGGGTATCATCGCTATCACCCAGATTATCTTCATCAACTTCAAACGAATACCAAGTGTCGCAGCTACATCATCATCACTTGAACCTCATCTACGTGGAATAAAAAATTAGAATTTAAGCATTTTAAACGTAATAAAGGAAGAGAAGAAAGAACATACTTTCAATGTCATTAAGTTCTCCATCACTGTTTTCACCTCCTCCGGTAAACCTTCGTGCAGCTCTATCGAGATCATTTAGCCATTGATCATCAGTTGGAAGAACATGATCTTCAATCTCCACTAGCCATTCATCATTAGCAGGTAGGTCCTCTAAAATGAATAGTGGTTGTGTCACTGATATATTTCGTCTCTCTTACCTTCAAAAATATCCAACATATCAAAAGCTTTTCAACTATCTTCGATATATTTGATGTACCAATAAAAGGCAAGAATATTGTTTCTTTATGACTATTGACAAGAAAATTACAAATTGAGCGTCCTTTTTTTATCACTCCATCCATTAAACCATATAGGCTAACCTGTCTTTGTCCACTCTTCTTTGAACTCAAGAATGGCCGAAACATTTTTCACATTTTTGTTTAAGAATGTAACCCTTTATCATGATAACTAGGATGTTGAATCCAATCCCAAACTTTGCAACTTTTTCAAGCATGATTGGAAATTCGGGATTATTAACCGCATTAAATGGAATAGCACTAGTGTAAAAGAAACAAGCAATTGGTTGACAAACTTCTTCCCTTTCCTCCTTTTTATATTTTTGATTAAGTGTTGTTTGGACGCCATATTTGTGTTTACTAACAAAAGCATCCATTTTTCCCCTAACCCATTGATTACTTATATATTCATTTGAGATTTCGCCCTCACCAATATCATACAATTTTCTCGTTTTTACAATTGATGATTCTTCACTAGCTTCTAATAATGCTCTAAACTTATGCTTGACATCATCACCAATATATATATATATATATATATATATATATATATATATATATATATATATATATATATATATATATATATATATATATATATATCTATATATATATATATATATATATATATTGTAGACAGTGTTAGAGATGGGAACGACAACAAGAAGGGGGTGAATTGTTGTTTTAATAAGTTTAAGTACTTTAACCCTGTTTTTACGGAATTAGATTGAAGAATTAAAACTTAAACTTAGTGCGAAAAAGTAAAAGAGACGACACAATTTTACGTGGAAACTTTTTATGCCTAAATAGAAGGAAAAACCACGATCCCTCGAGATTTCAAAACTTTCCAATATGTTTTAGACAATTCGTTGCAATTACATTAAACAACTTGCTTCACTCGAAGTTTCTCTTACTAGGCCAACTTCTCTTTCTCTTTCTCTTTCTCTTGTTTCACTCGAAGCTTCTCTCTTAGCTTTACTCAAAGCTATTCTATTCTCTAGCTTTACTAGAAGCAATCTAATTCTCCCCTAAACTTACCCAAGTTTAGTTACAACAATTCTCTCAAAAACCCTTTACAAGGATAAATTTTCTAAAGATAAAATGAAAGAGTTGCACAAGAAATATTATAAGTTACTTTGCAATTTGAACAAAATATTTCTTGTTAATTTTTCAATCTCTCGTATGGAATTTATAGCTCCTACGAAGGCAATTTTTGAGGAACAAACAAGTCATCTATTTATAGAGTTAATTCAGCTATAAAAAGGAAGTAACTACCCATTATTTCCTTATCCCTAAAACTAAGGAGAATAATATGGAACATGAATTACAAGGACAAAACCCACAGTTATTTCCTTAATAAAAGGTAATTAGTTACAGTTCCCCTTTTCTAATAATAGGTGAGTTAGCTACGGTTCCCCTTTACTAATAATAGGTAAGTTAACTACGGTTCCCCTTTACTAATAATAGGTAAGTTAGTTACTCACTTAATTTAGATCCAAAATAAAAGCCTTTTTAAAAGGAGAAAAATAAGGAAATAAATATTGCATATTTAGAAAATCACACGGTTATATTTTTAGGCTATTATAAAATATTTTTCCAATTAACTTAATTATTAAATAATGCAACAAATTAATTTTAACTAAAGCATCAACTAAAAAATTAGAAAATATAATTAACAGAATTTTCTAGCAGACGTATCGTCTACAGACTCCAGTCTGGGAACAATGCAATGTTTTCATTTTCTAGTAACATTAGATCATCAAACTTGGGAACAGCAGACCTCCTGTCTAAATTTGATATTCTAAGCGATATACCTTATCTAACTTCATTGGATTCTTTTGACGAGTACACGTTCATAGACTAAGTCATAGGCACTATCAACAATCCTTAACAAGACCGGATATCGACCTGCATAAAATCTCTTAAAATACATTTGTTTATATAAAATGCAGTCATCATCAAAACCTAAGAGTGCCAACAAATTCCCCCTTTTGATGATGACAAACTTTTAAAAAAATTTAAGCAAAATAGAGTAAAACCAATATCATAGAGCATGCCAGAGATTAAAGCTACTCTACATAACTTAGTAAATCAACTCGTTACAATATAATTTACCAAGCATATAACAAAATAGATTACTCTAATATTTAGAATTATTTAAAAATAACATAAGCATGATCAGAGCAAACTTTATTGCTTAAGTCTTTAAATAAATCTAAAATAAAATAACATAACTTATTAAGATACTTAACCTGAGCATAATTAGAACATCATTACATTAATACTGAGTACCAGAGTAACAACAATACTGAGTACGAAAGCAGTAAACATATCAGAGCATATAATCAAGGATTTCGTCAGAACATATATTTCAAGTCAAATGTAAATATATTGAAGTATAAAGCCTAAGTATAATACTATCAAATCAAAGCATTAAAGAAAATCTATACTTCCTTTTTAGAGTTTAATAATCATAGCTTAGCATGTCCAGAATATCATAATATATAGCATGTTATATTAGAGCATTTCATTTTTCAGCTTTTTATTTTTCAAATTACCAACCAGAATAATCAGAGCTTCAATTAATCAATTCAATTAACCAATTTGAATAATCAGAGCTAATAAAGAGCTTAAATAAATAGGATATCAGAGCTTTATTTAATCAATTCAATTAACCAATTTGAATAATCAGAGCTAATATAGAGCTTAACTAAATAGGGTATCAGAGCTTCACTATCAGAACATCATTAGAGTATCTCACTATCCTTAGGCAAACCAAATAAGAATATTAAACTAAGTCATAGATCAATAAGAATATTAAACTAAGTCATAGATCAAGCATACATTTAAGTTTGTGCCAAATATTTCCCCTTTTGACATCATTAAAAAAGGAATGGGACAATCAAACAACAGTGCTAACCATATAGATATAGCCAAAGAAGAAAACAAGAAACAGTGAATGAAAGAAAATACCAAGCAACGGAATCAAGATATGCAAAGTTTTAAACATCTCAGACCTTTGTAGAATAAAGTACTAGTAGTAGCTTGTTCAACAAAATAAAAATACATAATTCGTACCCCAGCTGGTACTTAAAAACGTAAAAGAAATATTATTTGATAGATAGAAAGACAGATGGTTGAGCCAACAAAACATAAAACTTAGCAGGAAGAGGGATCAGGATGTAGTTTCTTCTTCATCTACAAACTCGGTCTGCACTTCTACTGTGTCAAGCTTGGCACCAAGACGGGCCTGCATCTGGGTAAGCTGATCAGTAATCGATGCAAGTGTGACACGAATTTCGTCTTCGAAAGCAAAGAATTGAGACTGGAGAGCGTTGAGCATCGAGAGGATGGAATCTAGTGGAGTTGTAGGAACAGAAGAGGAATTAGCAAAGCCTAGACCAGGTGAAGTGTGTGTGGTAAATGGTGGTGGATTAAAGGGTATAGGTGATGGTGGTGGTGATGGAATCTGATGTGATGGTGGTGTGGCTAGCTTTGGTGAAGGAGGTGCATGTAGTGGTAGGCTCAAGAGTGTTGTGAGAGGAAGAGTCATCATCCAAGCTAGCAACCAGACGTTTTCCTTTGGAAGCAAGCCTACAACTTTTTCTTGGGGTCACCACAGGCTTATTCTTGACCGGCATTCCTACCTCCTCATCACTAGAGTCACTATCAAAAACATCATCGTTATCATCCTTCAAATCCTCACCTTTTTCCTGAGCTTCCCCCTTACTCACTGCTTTTCCTTGTTGCCCTTGGAAACAGCCATTTGCCTTTTTCAGTAGTGGCAAGGGGAACAGTCTCCTGATCCTTATTCTCATTCTTTTGTTCCTCCTCATCCTTTTCAGAATCAACAATCTCAACCTCCTCATTGGCATCCTCAAGAATCCCATTATCATTTAATTTTAGATGCAGATTATTTAAACATTTTGCACCAATTTTGTTGTTGGGACTCATGGGGAGCAGCAAGCCATCAAGAGGTACTCCAAATTTTCTAAAAATCCAAGTTAACAAACCTCCATAACCAACAAGATATTTCTTTTCAATGCAATCCGACAAATGCGAAATCATTAAAGAAGGAAAATTGATTTTTATATGATTAGCTAAACAATAAATCAATGTAGCGTCGCGAAGATTTACCTCACTTCGCTTTGAATTACGGGGTAAGATAAAACGATGAGCAATATTATAAAGCAATTTGTAGAGGGGAGACAGTGAGTTGTGACTGATCCTCCCCTTCTTCTCATTGATTCCTAAAAACTTAAGAACTTTTTTCTCATTAATTTCAGAAAAGACAATCTTCGACCCAACATAGTACGTGTCAAAACCTACTGCTGGTACAATTCACCCAACATCAAACTATTGAACTCCATTTTTATCTCCTTAACTGTACTTGAACATACCCCATTATTAATTGAGAAATTTGAAATGAACTCACGCATTAGATTTGGATAAATAGGGTTACAGCAAAAATCAGACATTAGTGTTTCCCAACATTGATTTTGCAAAATAGCATGAAGTTGAGGAAAGGGTGTGGAATCATACCAATATTTGGCAAGCACGAACCCAACTGACATTTCTTTGAAGATTTCTTCGGCGCTATTGGGATCAACTTGCTTGGCTCTCTTTGTTGGTTTGGATGATGAATTACCTTTTGGAGTTTTGTTAGGGTGTTTGGTTCCAGCATGCATCGTAGATAGGCTTAGTGTGTCAGAGTTTTGTGGTTCTTTGGAGGTAGATGGTGGAGCTGTGATTAATGGTGAAGGATGGACTACTTTGAGAGTTTTGGTTGAGAGGATTTAGGTGTTCTCTTTTTCTGCTTCTTGCTTGAGGTAGTTTTGGGGGTTTTCATGATGGATTATTTAGAATGAAGAAGAAGAAGTGAGAGTGAATGAGGGAAAGTGATGGTTTGAGAGTTGGTAAATTATGAGTGATGATGTGAGATGGTGTGACGTGAGGATGAGGGGTTATATTAATGATGAAAGGATGGTTAATGAAGGGTTGCACTACACGTTATTTAATTGTGCATGTGTGAACAATGTGTTTGAGTGGATAGGTTCACGGAATGGGTAGTTAATAACGGTTTTTGAAACACTACGATGATCCGACTCCCATTATTTAATTAATTTGCGTTGACCATCTTTCGATAAAAAACTACTGGAATTTGAGAAAAAAGATATAAAAATCAAAAATAAGAAATAAAACAGTCCTCCTTTTTTTTGTATGAGGATAGAAATACATAGAACAAACACATGCTGCTTTGGTCCAATCAATTCAAACATGCAAACAAGAAAGCATCCATAGCACGTACTTTGAATAACTGCATACCTGAACCTTTCAATAATTGATTTCTCAATAAAGGTTTTTGTGGATGATTTAACCCTTTCAATTTTATCTTGCTTCATTGGGAATGCTTGCCATTAACTTTAGTGGAGCTTAATCATGCCAAGTTCCAATCTCATCTTTTCATGTTGTTCCCTTGGAAGTGGTTTTGTCATGATGTCTGCTATTTTCTCATTAGTATTAACATGCTTAACAATAATATTTTTATTTTCTACATTATCCTTAAGAAAATGATGTCTTATATGGATATGTTTAACTCTAGAATGATGCACTGGATCTTTAGATATGCATATGGCACTGGTATTATCACAATAAATAGGAACATATTCAAATTTAATACCAAAATCTCTTAATTGCCGTTTGATCCAAAGCATTTGGAAACAGCAAGCTGCTGCTGCCACATATTCTGCTTCCGTAGTGGATAATGCAACAGTGTTCTGTTTCTTGGAACACTAAGATACTAAACAATAGCCAAGAAATTGTACCATACCTGAAGTGCTTTTTCTGTTTACTAGATCACCTGCATAATCTGCATCACTATAACCTTTCAAATCATAGACATCACTTTTAGGATAAAATAGGGACAAGTCATCTGTTCCCTTCAAATATCTTAGAATTCTTTTCACTGCTGTATGATGTGATTCTTTGGGATTTGATTGAAATCTAGCACATAAACCAACACTAAAGGCAATATCGGGTCTAATTGTAGTTAGATATAATAAAGAACCAATCATGCCTCAATACATAGTTTGATCAACATCAATACCATTTGAATCTTCATCTAATCTAACATTTGTAGCCTTGGGTGTGTGGTTTGTTTTAGCATTATTTAGACCATATTTCTTAAGAAGTTCTTTTATATATTTTTGTTGATGGATAAAGATTCTATTAGTTGTATGTTCAATTTGCAAACCAAGGAATAAGTTTAGTTCTCCCATCATACTCATTTCAAATTCAGTGCTCATTAGGTTAGCAAATTTTTTACACAACAATTCATTGGTAGCACCAAAAATAATATCATCAACATAAATTTGAACAACTAAAATAGCAGAACCTCTATTCTTAAAGAATAAGGTTTTTTCAATTTTACCTCTAACAAAGTTATTTTCAATCAAAAATTTTGATAATCTTTCATACCATTGCCTAGGAGCTTGTTTTAGCCCATAAAGAGCTTTATCAAGCTTATAGGCATGATCAAGAAAAGAGGAATTTTCAAAGCCAGGGGGTTGTTCTACAAAGACTTCTTCATCAAGAAAACCATTCAAAAAAGCACATTTCACATCCATTTGATATAGTTTAAAATTCATAAATGCAGCAAAAGAAATTAAAATTCTGATAGCCTCTAACCTCGCTACTGGAGCAAATGTCTCGGTATAATCAATCCCTTCTTGTTAATTGTACCCTTTAACCACAAGTCTTGCTTTGTTTCTTACAATGATTCCGTGTTCATCCAACTTGTTCCTAAATACCCATTTTAGTCCAATCACCTTTTTGTGTTTTGGTTTGGGTTCTAAGTGTCATACTTTATTTCTTTCAAATTCATTTAGTTCATCTTGCATGGCAATAACCCAATCGAAATCTTTTAAAGCTTCTTCATGATTCTTGGGTTTAAGTGTTGACAGGAACGCAAAGTGTACACAAAAATTTCTCATTTGGGATCTGGTTTGCGTTCCCTTATTCAAATCACTGATTATCAAATTAAGTGGATGTCATTTTTGATATCTCTAAGGTTTGGGCACAAATTCTCTTATGGGTACTGTTGTAGGCTTAGGGTCATTAACTTGATTGTTATTCTGCTCATCTTCAACTGGATTAGTTTGCTCATTTATGGGAACATCTTGCTGGTCCTTATTTACTGGTTGTTCTGTATTGTTTGGTACATCGATTTGTTCTTGAATCAGCTGTTCTTCTAGTGTTCTTTATTCTTGCTCTTTCGTTACATCTTCATCATCTTCCAAATTAGCAAGACCTATTTTAAAATTATTTGTATCCTATTCACTTGTTATAAAGTTAGTTTTATCAAAAATATTGTGAACGGATTCTTCTACGCACATAGTTCTCTTGTTGTAAACTCTATAAGCTTTACTTGAGATGAATAGCCAAGAAATACTGCTTCATCACTTTTTTCATCAAACTTTTTTCCTATGTTTCGTTTTCCATTAATTTGAACAAAAGATTTACATTCAAACACACGAAAATAGGAAATATTCCATTTTACCCTTTAAACAATTCATAGGGTGTCTTAGAAGTGATAGGTCTTATCAGTTCACGATTTAAAATATAGCATGCAGTATTGACAGCCTCGGCCCAAAAATTTCTAGGAAGACCACTAGCAATTAACATGGTTCTAGCCATTTCCTCTAAAGTTCTATTTTTTCTCTCTACCACACCATTTTGTTGTGGTGTTCAAGGTGCGGAAAAATTATAACTTATGCCATCTTCATTACAATCATTCATAAATCTTGAATTTTCAAATTCTTTACCATGATCTGACCTTATGTGAATAAGTTGATTATTACTGGATTTTTGTATTTTATTAGCAAAAGAAACAAACTCATTAAAAGCTTCATCTATGCTTACTAAAAATAATGTCCATGTAAATCTACTATAATCATCAACTATAACAAATACATATCTTTTCCCACTGCGGATTTGAATTCTCATAGGTCCACAAAGATCCATATGGATTAGTTTAAGCGGTTTTGAAGTGGTCACCACATTCTTTGGTTTAAAGGACGATCTCACTTGTTTTTCTTTGGCGTAAGAATCACAAATTTCATCCTTTAGAAATTTTATGGATGTCAATCCTCTTACTAGGTCTTTGATCTTAAGGTATTAATCAAAGAATAACTAGCATGACCTAGACGTTTGTGCCAAAGAAGAGGATCTTCCTCTATGACACTGAGACAAGTTAGACTCGATTCGGGAACAGTGTTGATGTCCACAACATAAGTGTTCCCTTTTTGGATCCCTTTCAGAACAGTGTCTTCTGTGTCACTCCTAGAAATAATACATTTTTCAAAAGTGAAGTTTTTACAGAGTTACCTTTGTCACAGAACTGAGAAATACTTAGTAAATTATGTTTTAAATTCTCGACCAAAAATACATTATCAATTGAATGGGAACTTGACCTTCCTACTTTTCCTTTGGCGATGATTTCACCTTTCATGTTGTCACCGAAAGTCACAGTTCCCCCATCATAGGTTTCCAATGAGAGAAATTTTGATTTATCACCTATCATGTGCTTGGAACACCCACTGTCAAGATACCATGAGTTGTTCCCCCTCACTAGAACCTGCATGAAAAATTAATTGTTAGAATCAGGAACCCAATCATTCTTGGGTTCCTTGTCGATTTGACATGAATCTACTTTGTTAATCCAAATACGATCGAGATAGTTTCTATTGGAGACAATATGCTGTTCCCTTTTGACACACTGGATTTTTAGATGTCCAGTTTTTCCGCAAAAGGTACAGACTTTGCTACTTGGGAGATCGACATAGACCCTTTTCTTTGTTATTCTTATGGTAATCTAGGCCTTCTGAATTTTTACTTTTAGCATTTAGAATCCAATTGGAAACATTTTTGATTTTCCCTTTTCCTTTTGAATTAAATTCAAGTTCTAATTTATCATTATCGGCTTGGTTGGATTCTAGGTTGATTTTCAATTTTTGAAAATCAGAACAAAATCATTAATAGATACATCATTTAATTCCTTGTTTAAGCCTAGTAATTTATATTGGGTCAATTCAACATTGAGAATTATATTCTCCCTTTTTACTCTTTCCATTGTTTCCTTTAAAATGACATTTTGATCTAGTAAATTAAAAAATCTATTTTGGACATTTATATAAGAAACATGGTCTTTACTAATCTTAAGGTCTTTCTCAAGTTGGAGACATTTATCATTACTTTCTTTCAATTTATTTTGTGTCTCCATAAGCAAATCATTTAATTTATATCTATTTAATTTAAACAGATGGTTAGGAAATGAATTAGAAGACTCTACCTCTTTTCCTTTAGACTTTTCATTCTTGCTTTCGTGTTAGGCCATGAGAAATAAGTTAGTTGTTTCTTCTTCTTCGGGGTTTTCGGTCTCAGCATCACTCTCGGATTCTCCCCATGCAGCTATCATGGCTTTGCGTAAGTCGGTTTTATTGAGATTTCCTTTGCTTGGTAGTTTTCCAGTATCCCTTGCCTTTCCCTTGCCCTTTTCGTTTTTCCATATAGGGCAATCTTTGATGAAGTGATCAATACTTCCACATTTGTGGCATTCAAGGTTGGATTTGGTATTGGCAATTCTTCTTTCTTTTTTATTTCTTTGATTGGTGTATCTACTGTTCCTGAAGAACTTCTTGAATTTTCGTACCAACATGGCAGCCTCCTCTTCATCACATTCTGACTCTTCTTGATCTGGTACTGTCAGAGCCAATCCCTTGTTTTGGGAACTGTTTCCTGTTCCCAAATGTAATTCGTGAGACATAAGGGAACCAGCCAACTCTTCTAGATTAAACTTTGTGAAATCTTTAGAATCCTGAATGGGTGTGACTTTGGCTCTCCAGCGTTCATCTTGAGGGACACTCCTTAGAATTTTCCTTACTTGTTCATCGGTGGAAATAAGTCTTCCAAGAGAGACAAGTTCATTTGTGATGTTTGTAAATCTTGTGAAACATCTCTTGGATGCTTTCTCTAGGTTCCATTACGAACCGTTCATATTTTGACATCAACAAGTCAATCTTGAAACGCTTCACTTCACTTGTTCCCTCGTGGATAACTTCCAGTAGGTCCCAAATCTGTTTGGTAGATTTGCAACCCGTAATGCGATTATACTCGTTTGGTCTAAGACCATAGTGAAGTAACTTGATGGCAAGAGCATTCATCACCATTTTCTGAAAATCTTCCTTTTCATATTCGGTGATAGGTTTGGGAATAATTTCGTTATTGGAGTTTGTAGTTGTCACCTCAAAATCTTCAATTTCGATAACTCTCCAAACTTGATAATTTTTAGCTTTGATGAAGATCTCCATCCTATTCATCAAATATGTATAGAATTTTCCATCAAACATAGGTAGCCTTTTAGTAGAGTACCTTTCTTCCATTCGTTCTAACATTATCGACATCTCTAAAAATACCAGGATATTGCACTCAGGGTTTCCTGATCAAATGAAGAACAAGGCTCTGACACCAAATGTAGACAGTGTTAGAGATAGGAACGACAAGAAGAGGGGGAGTGAATTGTTGTTTTAATAAGTTTAAGTACTTTAGCCCTGTTTTTGCGGAATTAGATTGAAGAATTAAAACTTAAACTTAGTGCGAAAAAGTAAAAGAGACGACACAATTTTACGTGGAAACCTTCTATGCCTAAATAGAAGGAAAAACCACGACCCCTCAGGATTTCAAAACTCTCCAATATGTTTTAGGCAATTCGTTACAATTACATAAAATAACTTGCTTCACTCGAAGCTTCTCTTACTAGGCCAACTTCTCTTTCTCTTTCTCTTTCTCTTGCTTCACTCGAAGCTTCTCTCTTAGCTTTACTTAAAGTTATTCTCTTCTCTAGCTTTACTAGAAGCTTTCTAATTCTCCCCTAGACTTACCCAAGTCTAGTTACAACAATTCTCTCAAAAATCCTTTACAAGGATAAATTCTCTAAAGATAAAATTAAAGAGTTTGGCAATTTTTGAACAAAATATTTCTTGTTAATTTTTCAATCTCTCGTATGGATTTTATAGCTCCTACGAAGGCAATTTTTGAGGAACAAACAAGTCCTCTATTTATAGAGTTAATTTAGCTAGTAAAAAGGAAGTAACTACCCATTATTCCCTTATCCCTAAAAATAAGGAGAATATATATGGAACATGAATTACAAGGTCCAAACCCACGGTTATTTCCTTAATAAAAGGTAATTAGTTACAATTCCCCTTTTCTAATAATAGGTGAGTTAGTTACGGTTCCTCTTTACTAATAATAGGTAAGTTAACTATGATTTCCCTTTAATAATAATAGGTAAGTTAGTTACTCACTTAATTTAGATCCAAAATAAAAGCCTTTTTAAAAGGAGAAAAATAAGGAAAGAAATATTGCATATTTAGAAAATCACACGGTTATATTTTTAGGTTATTATAAAATATTTTCCAATTAACTTAATTATTAAATAATGCAACAAATTAATTTTAACTAATACATCAACTAAAAAATCAGAAAATACAATTAACATAATTTTCCAGCAGACGTATCTTCTCCAGACTCCAATCTGGGAACAATGCACTGTTTCCATTTTCCATTAACATTAGATCATCAAACTTGGGAACAGTAGACCTCCTGTCTATATTTGACATCCTAAGCGATCTACCTTATCTAACTTCATTTGATTCTTTTGACGAGTACACGTTTATAGACTAAGTCATAGGCACTTATCAACGATCCTTAACAAAAGCGGATATGGACCTGCATACAATCTCTAAAAATACATTTGTTTATATAAAGTGCAGTCATCATCAAAACCTAAGAGTGCCAACACACACACACACACACACACACACACACACACACAGACACATATATATATATATATATATATATAAAGTACGACCAGTTAAAATTATTAATTTGATTTATTTATTTTATTCTTTTATTTAATTTAAAAAATAAATAGATAATGACTTAATAATTCGCAAATTCATAATAAGAAAGTAAAATTGACGTTTTTTTTTTTTAAAAAAGCTTGGATATGAAAGAATATAAAACTAATTAAGGTTCAACTTTTATTTTATAACATATCCCTCCATCTTCCCTATCCTAGTTTACATTATCATCAATAAAAGTTAATTTAACATGGTAGTAAGTGTAATTAGAATATTCAGAATGATATAGACTTTAAAATTTCATAATAATAAATATTATTTAATAATTAATTAATAATTATTAATAATTATCTCTATTTTAGTTTAGCTACGTATAAGAAAATTTAACCAATTGATTAATGGAAGGCTAATTAAAGTAGTTAATTCAATTATAAACCCCTCCCTTCAAATTCCCTACATAATGCATTAGTAAGGGACAATTTACAATAGAAACTGAAAAGCTTGTGAATTAATGTTAGAGTTAAGTGATACAATGTGAATAACTCATGCAAATTTATCATATCCTATAAATTTTCAACAAACCACGCAAAAAGATATCGTTAGTATATGTATTATATTATTATTACACTTAAAAACACACATATAATTACATGATATTGTTATTATATGGTACGGTTGAAGATTTATCAAGTACTACTACTTTTAAAGATTAGTTCTCAACTACTACTACTTTTAAAGGTCATCAATAACATACACGTCTACTAATTACGGTATCACTTTTCGAGATCTCATTTGAGCATCCAATTTATGATGTAATACCTAAGCATACTATCTATTCAACTCTATCACTGTTATAACATCATTAATCATTTTTTAAACATAAAATTAAGTTTATATTATTCTAGCTGAAATTAATTTTTTTAATAAAAATTAGTCTTATAACTTCTCCTAATTTGTTAATATTTGGAATTGGATTGATTGAATTATACAATTAATGAAAAGCGTGAAAAAATTATGCCCTTAATAGTTATTTTTAAAAAGAGTAATGTATTACTCTAGTTTCAATAATTTATTATGATATATAAAAAAGATAAATAAAAACAATTCTTTTGGTTTAAAATTTTTTTAAGTGGATTGAAGATAGTTTTGCGTGCATGTCTTAATGGAGAGACAAATAAAAAAAATTGAAAGAGAAAAGACATAAGAATGTAGAATGTGGATTATAAAAGTTAAGTAAAATTCTAATCATCGGGGATTTACCGCTGCCATGTATTCGTTATCGGGGAAATTGTCAATCCGCCGAAAATAAACTCACCTATCATTTATTTTTTAATAAACCCACCTAATGGGGTTCATTGCTCATAGCACTCCTAGATTACCTGCAACTGGTTAGTTATCAAAAAATGAGTTTGCCTTTAATTCTTCTACCCACATCAACTCATGCTTCTCTTCCACCATTCACGAACTCAATTTTTGACTCCCTTAATTAAAGACATTTTCTTAAGACATATTAAAAACTGAATGGGACTTTTATAGGCCATAAAACTCCATTGTTGTTGCTGCTAACAACAAATTAACCTTGCACTCTGCAAAATGGTAAGTAATTTGAATTCCATTGATTGTTTTTGATTTGATTACCTTCAATGTTTATTTGAACATCTATTAGAATCATAATGTAATGCCTTATCTTTTGCTATTGGTGTGTAATGTACACAATGTACTAATGTAAGTTGGATTCTACTTTTGGGAGATGAATGGAAGTATGCAGTGTTGAGAATTTTAAATTTTTTGATTACTTTAAATTGCATAAGGGCCTGTAATGAATGGAAGTAATGTAAGCATAATGATAGTTGCTACAAACAAATGGAATAAGTAAAAAAATAAGAAAATCCATTGATTATTTCTTCAAGGAAAATAGTACATAAAAATGGTTTTTATGTACTATTTCTTCAAGAAAAGATGTTAATGGAGATTGCGTACATAAAAATGGTGAAAGTTGGAGTACATTACAGTTAGAAGAAAATGCAGTGGAAGGAGGTTAAAATGTCAAAACAAAGTTAAAAAATAGAAAGAAATTTTAACCGTTTTTTATCGGTTATACACTTGCTAGGAATGCTATTAGCTAGGGCTGGCAAAAGCTGACCCGACCTGCTAACCTGATCTGAAACCGACCCGAAATTAGCGGGTTTGGGTTTAGATTTTTGACCCAATTAATTAAATGGGTCAACTCGACCTGATCTGTTTATTAAATGGGTTAGGTTCAGGTTGAATAATTAAACCCAAAAAAAACCTGTTTAACCCATTTATTAAATGGGTCAATCAGGTCAGGTCGACCCATATTTACCCCATTTGTTAACCCATTGAAAATTTTTTAAAAAGTCATAAAGAAATAAAGAATAAAGATAATTGCAATTGGGACTAGTAATGTATTGTGCCATTGTGGTATTACTGGTATATAATTCATATGACCCGCCTAGACTCTGGTACATCAAAAACCCTTAAATCTGCGACGCTTTCTTCCTCAATTCCTCTCCACTCTCCAGTCTCCTGCTTCTCTGTGCAACTTCGGAGTGCGCCTTATTCCTTCCCTCTTCTCTGTGGCGGCACCAAGGTAAGAATTATTTCTTTGTTTTCCCATCTTTCTATTTTTTTTTTGATCGATTTTTTCTGATTTGGATTGTGTTCGTTTTTTTCGATTCTTCATAATAATTTGGTTCGTGTTTGTGTTATTTAGGGTTCGATTTTTTCGAATTTGTTGGAGTTTCATTTTTACTAAATTGGTAATTTGCATCTTGTTTTTTATTTCATTTTTCTGTTTCATTTTTATCGATTTTTTCGATTTTTTCGATTTTTCTGTTTGTGTTATGTTTACTCCATTTTTCTTTATGTTTTGCAAGATTCATATTTTCTGTTTCATTTTCTGGGCTTGTTGCTTCATCGATTTTTATTTTACTGTAATCTTTGTGTAATCTGTGTTAATACTGTGTTGATTTTGATTTTGTTTTACTAAACTGGTAATATTTTCTGTTTTGATTTTGATTTTACTCCATTTTTCTTTATTTACTCCATTTTTCGGTTTTCTGACCCAATTTTGATTTTGATGTATAATTTACTGGTATATCAAAAACCCTAAAAATCTAAAACCTAAAAACTGCGGCGCCTTCCTCAAATCCTCTCCACTCTCCAGTCTCCTGCTTGCTGCATCTCTGTGCGACTTCGGAGTGTGCCTTCTCCTTCCTCTTCTCTGTGGCGGCACCAAGGTAAGAATTATTGATTTATTTCTTTGTTTCCCATTTTTCTGATTTTTTTTTAATCGATTTTTTCTGATTTGGATTGTGTTCGATTTTTTTGATTTTTCAGATTTTTCAGTTCAAACTTCCTGATCTTCAATTCAAGCTTGTACTGTGTTCGATTTTCAACTCCATTAATGGATGAAAGTATGTTTACTGTGTTCCATTAATGGATGAAGCTTGTAATGTTTTACAGTGTTAGCCATAAATTAGTTTTTATGTTGTAATTTTGTAATATTGTAATATTGTAATATTGTAATTTTTGGGTCAAATGGGTCAAATGGGTCAAATGACCTGAATTATATGGGTTCAATGACCTGAAAAAAAAAACAGGTTAAATGGGTCATTAACAGGTTGACCCGACCTGCAACAGATCAGGTCGTGGTTTCAATTTTTGACCCATTTAATTAAATGGGTCAGGTTCAGGTCAAGGGTCTGTTGAACCATTTATATATGACCCGAACCTGAAAACGACTCAACCCGACCTGTTTGACACCCCTACAAGTATGAGCCCAATTAAGTAGATTTATTAAAAAATAAATAATAAGTGAATTTATTTTCGGCGGATCGAATATAAGTTGCATTATTAATGACAATTTCTTTTCTTTATATTGTCCGCTTATGCATCAAAGTATATCACTACTTTCTATTCACCTACTATAAGTGATATCAAAGGTTAGCATAAAGAATTGAGTGTTTTAATTACCATCTTCTTTAAAATATATGAAAGTTGAGAGGAGGTTGAATACTCTCTAAGGGGGTAAATAGAGAGTGTGGCCGTTTAAAATTTTTGTCTGGAAGGTTGTCTCAAGAGATTGAGTGACCTTTTAAAAACTGTTTTCTGGGACAGTTTTAGGTCGAGTAATAAAACTATAATGTATGTGCGGAAAATAAACTTAAAAAATAACACACGATATGTTAACGAGGTTCGGTTCTAAACTACCTACTCCCCCCTATGGGTTCTCTTTCAACCCGTAGGATTTCAACGCCTTTTATTAATCGACTTTAAGACAAACAAGGAGATCTCTCTATCTTCTCACACCACATTCTTCCCCTTGAAGAAACGTCTTACAAGTCCCTTAATAAAAGCAAATCCCAAATCTCACAATAATGATTACAAGCAAATCCACTGGAGCAAACGTTTCGTTGTAATTAATCCCTTCTGGTTGATGATTTCCTAACACAACCAAACGAGACTTTAATCTTTCAACATAACCATTAGACTTGAACTTAGTACGATAGACTCACTGACTACCAAGAGCACGCTTACCCGGTGGTAGAGGTTCTAGAGTCCATGTGCCATCATCTTCTAACGCTTGTATTTCCTTCTTCATGGATTTTCTCCAACCTTCGAACTTCATAGCTTCTTTGAATGACTTTGGATCATCACTCATAACAATAGCTGCAACAAACGTTAGGTAATTCACAGAAAAATTGTCACATTTAATATAGTGTGCTAAAGGATACGAGATACCGGAAGAGTGATTTGAAGAAGAAGTGGAGGGAGATGGACCGTTAGCAAACACATGATGAGCAACATAGTCCCGATGTCTCACATTTGGGATTCTTTCACGCATCCCACGACCTAAGACTGGCTCAATGGGCTGGTCAAGAGAGCTGGCAGCATCACGGGGCTGAGAATCAGACCCACCCGGAATAGGCAGCGGTTCAGGGGCAGCACCGGCAGCCTCTCCAGTGAGCAGATCAGTGGCTGGGGAGGGCTGCTGCTGCGGGGTGCCAGTGCTTGCTGGTTCCTGTACCCGCCTATTGCCTGCATGACGAGCATCCAGCAACACACTTTGCACACACAAATCGCTTTCATCGTCATACACCACATCATTCATACTAAAATCCGCAACATAATCATGCACATCATTATGATAGGCACCAATATTAGGATCTATATTGATATCTTTCGGACTACGAAAAGGAAAAACCTCTTCCACAAATTTCACATCCCGAGACACAAAAAAAACTTTAGCATCAAGATGATACACACGCCACCCCTTTTGACCAAAAGGATATCCCACAAACACACATTTGCGACTTTGACTAGCAAACTTATCACCCTGGGTTTTCTGATTATGGGCAAAACACAAGCAACCAAAGGTGCGAATGGCATCGAACATGGGAGGTTTTTGAAATAAAATTTCAAAAGGAGTTTTATTTTGTATGAGAGGAGTTGGGGTACGATTAATAAGATGAGCCGCAGCAAGTACACACTCCCCCCAAAAATAAATAGGCAAATTTGCTTGAAACCATAAAGCCCTCCCAACACTCAAGATATGTTTGTGTTTTCTCTCAACTCGCCCATTTTGTTGTGGGGTTCCTACACAAGATGATAAAAACAATCATGGCGGAAAAATAATCACACAAACAATTAAATTCTGTGCCATTATCACTTTGAACAATTTTAATTGTGTGAGAAAATTGTCTATCAACCATGGCTACAAACGTCATAAACGAACGAAACACTTCAGTTTTATCGACCAATAAATAAAGTCAAACGGCTCGAGAATAATCATCAACAATAGTTAAAAAATAACGAGCCCCACAAGACGAAACATGCCTGTAAGGACCCTACAAATCACAGTGTATTTTCTCAAAAATCCTAGAACTTCTATTTTCACTCAAGGGAAATTTGTCTCTATGATGCTTAGCACGAAAACACACTTCACATCCATTATTCAAACTACTTTTATTGTTACTAACATGAGGAAGTAACTTAACTACTCTCTCGGAAGGATGACCCATACGTCTATGCCACAACTCCAAGCTCGAAGAAGCCTCCACCGTAGATACTGATGGCATCACATCCGGTTTGCTAAAATAGAACAGTCCATCTCGCCTAACTCCCATTCCAATCAGTTCCTTCGCTTGGTCCTGTATTGCACACATAAAAGAATTAAATTGGACAATAGTTTGTAAATTATCATTAAGTTGAGATACCGAAAGTAAATTGCAGCATAAATTTGGCACATAAAGAACATGAATAAGAGTGATTGTATCCGACAACCGAACTGACCCTTCCAATGTAGCACATACTGTTTCACCATTAGGTAAATCGACAGGACAAGTTATGAAATGAACATGAAACAACCAAGATTTGTTACCAGTTACATGATGTGTGGCACCAGTATCAATGATCCAAGAAGAACTATCAAACTTACCATTCAATCGGTAATCTGAAAATGTACTATTACCAAATAATCCGGTGATTGCTTTCCACTGTTCGGCGGTAAACAATTGAGCACTTGAATTGTTTGAAACAGGTGAACCTGGGACTGAAGCCGTTGAAACAATAGCATTTGCATGTGGGTTAGAACCCTTGCCGAATCCCGTAGAAGACTGAACCCCTCTTGTTTCACGGGGTATGTAACCCTCCGGGAAGCCATGTAACTCATAGCAGGTACTCTTAACATGGCCCTTCTTCTTGCAATGGTCACAAATTTTATCATTCCAACATTGAGAGATATCATGCCCGCGCTTATTGCACTTTTCACACACCGGCACACTAGAGCTGCTGCCATTAGGGCCACGACCCTTTCTTGTTGCTGTGGCATGGACAGCAAACCCAAGAGCCGAGTTGGGTTGCTGCTGGTGCACGGACTACTGGGTGTCTACTTTGACCCTAGTAATGCCACGCACTCTTTCATCTTGTGCAACAGATTTAAAGGCTTTATTTAACGAGGGCAAGGGGTCTTGAGACAACAAATTAGAACTCAAAGCTGCATAATATTCAGAATATAAACCAAGTAAGAATTGTTGAAGACGGTCCGCATCACGTCGAGCTGCGTGTTGCTTACCAACATCACACATACAGTTTCCACAAGTGCAAACAATCAGAGGCTCATGTTTGTCCAATTCATCCCATAAAACAGATAATTTGCTATAATAAACGGCTACAGACATAGTTTTCGTTTGTTCACAGCTATTGATTTCGGATTTTATTTGTTGAATACGGGGACCATAAACAAGACAAAATCGTTCGTGTAAATCATCCCACAACTTTTTAGCATTATCATAATTAGAAAGCATTGATTTTACCTCCTAGTCAATAGTATTAATGAGCCAAGAAACGAGCATACAATGGATTGTCACCCAATCATCCTTCGTACATGGTGGAACAAAACTCACAATTGATCCGTCCAGAAATCCGAATTTCCTCCGAGAGCACAACGCAATACGAATTGCGTGAGACCATTCATTGAAATTAGCAAGCTTTAAACAAATATTAGTGATGAAATCTCCCGGCCGATCTTGCGGTCCGACATAGAATGGTGAGGTAGACGGAATGTGTAACAGTGGCGGTGGGGAGGATGAATCGCCTTCCACCATGATTGCACAGAGAGGGAGAACGATAATCGCAGATGGGCGGTGTAGAGGCTTCTAGAGAATGAAATTAATGGGTATTCACAGAGAGAAATTAATGATTGCACAGAGAGAAGAAGAAAGGTAGCCGCCAAGAATGAAATGGGTATTCAGAAAAAAAAAAAAGAGAGAGAAGAAAGAAGGGCACGTGAAAAAATTAGGTTATTGGCTCCAATACCATGTAGAAATTAATGGCATGCACCAAAAATTGTCCCTGGTTTATTATGTACTGCTTCTCCATAAATAATACAATGAAAGATAAATTAGGCAAAAGATAAATTAGGAAATACTCCTAAATTACCGTAACCAAATTAGTAAATACTCCTAAATTACCTTAACTCTATCATATGAGATATTTACACAATAATATCGCAATAAAGTGTTATCCTTTTTTTCAAAACCAACACCAAATAACCGAACCCTTATCTGATTCCGTTACCTTTTATAGAAAATAACCCAACCTAACAGCCCCTGAGGGTTTTGTGATTGCTTATAGTGGGTTGTTTGAAGGGTTTGGTCCATCAACCTAATAATTACTTATTGGACTATTTTTAAATATAGCTTACATAAATTTGAACTATTTTTATAGATTAATTGTTTTTAATTATAAGGGAAGGATTTGACTACTGCTGCACCAAGATGGTATAGCTTTATGCCTCTATAGATATACGCAATAATTCAAAGTGGCAAATATAATCAATCTTTGAATTTTGATGGAATTGTAAAAGTTGTCGCCATCGAACGTTTTGCCAACCCACCATTTCCTTTTTTTTAAATCATTTTCTAATTTGAAAATACATTCTTTTTTTTATAAAAATCTCATCCATATATTTTAATCATTCATGTATTATTAAACAAAGGAATTAGATCAATCAAAGAAGCAACAACACTCTATTCCCTCTGTCCCTTTCATTTTTATCATTTGCCACAAATATGAAAACTTATTAAGTCATATAGAATACACATTTAAAAGGATGGATGAAACATAATTACACTGAAGAAAAAAGAAAAACTTATATAACAAAGAAATTAATAAAATACATTTAGGTATATTAACTTTATAGATCACTAAATTTTATACACTACATAAGTGCTTTATTAATAGCTAACAAATATCATGCCTTTTATTGATTGGTAAAATATTTTTTAATTTTACAAGAAATGAAAGAATATAAATTATCTTCCAAATGGGCACGATATAAGCGAAAACAGATTCTAAAATCAAAACGGGAAAAACAAATTGCAGCTCCTTCCAATAAAGGTTACACCTCGGCCCCTCTGACCGGTGGTGAATACTTATAGAGACTGTAGACTAACCTTACAGACCAACACAACTCTTTCTAGCGCACTTTAGTCTCACTCGTGCGCGCCCGGGAAAACTTCCCATGAGGTCACCCATCCTAAGATTGCTTCCCACCAAGCACGCTTAACTGTGGAATTCTTACCAAATGGACTCCCATGAAAAGAAAATGCACTTTGTTAATATGAATAATCTATGAATCCTTTTTCAAGCTAAATATCAGTTATTACATATTAATCACTATACAAACAAAATTTCTGGAACAATATTTAAAAATTTGTGTTATTTGATATGATGCGAATATTTTTACATATACAATTCAAGACGTGGAAACAAATTCGTCAACAATAAAAAATAAAAAGTAAATTAAAAAGAATAGCAACATCAAGTTTAGAAATACCAATTTCTTCGCAAAATTGTATCAAAAATAGCGAGTATCTTTATAAATATTACTTTACGTAGCACGTTGTGATTCCTGCACATATGCCTAATTTTTAATTAAAATTAAACATTTTTACTAAACATCACACGATTCAAAATATCCAATCATACAAGGAGTGTATGCTTCCAAAACAGCTCGACAAGTTCGTACAGAAATTCAAAGTTGAAAGCGAAGTCATAAAAATGGAATCGTGAATTTAGATGGTAAGTTTACAATTATAATTTAATTTTTAACTATTAACAAAATATCTTAAGGTTATCTATTAAAATAATCTATGGAACCAATAATTGTATTTAACGGGTACGCACCAAAACATCAAGAACAAACACAAGCACAAAGAATATATATATCCATCAAGTGATGGAGAATTTCTTAATCTTGTGAGAGCAGTTACAAGTAGTGTCTACAAAGGTCTACTGCAATTGATCTTCTTTCATTTTGATTATGGCATAACAAAAAACAAATAAAATTAATAATATATTATTACACATTTTTAATATTATCAACACGTAACGTAATAATTTCTAATGTACAACAATATGCAGGTACGACATCAGTAACTCCTGAACAAGGTTTCGTAAGTCTTAACAATTCCACAATTGATCATGGTTTGCTTAAATAGAAGCTCAACTCAAAATGAAGAAAATTTGAATCCTCAAAAAACAGACCAATCTAATGAAGGTAAGAATATTGTTCTATTTATTTAAAAAATAAAATAAAACATAAATTCATTAAATATGTCTATAATAATTCAGATTGATTTATTTTATGAAATTAACTTTAAGTATATTAAATTATTAGTTATGTAGATTGCATTGAGAAAACTCAAGAAAGGAACACGAGTATTCAAAAATAATGAAATAATAAATTAAATAATATTTATAAAATTTAAAATTAAAATACTTATATATCCATTCATAAATTCTATTTATAATAGGTTATTGGGATATTGGCA
Organism: Amaranthus tricolor; assembly: GCF_026212465.1. Lineage (NCBI taxonomy): Eukaryota > Viridiplantae > Streptophyta > Magnoliopsida > Caryophyllales > Amaranthaceae > Amaranthus > Amaranthus tricolor. Next base: position 17,111,799 of record NC_080058.1, read on the forward strand.
AACCTGATTTTAAGTGCAATTAATGTGGTGTAAAAATGTGGAATGTTGAACGAGAAGGTAAACATTGTCCAACAAAAAACTCACCTTTTCATTATGCTGTATGAAAGGAAAAATTGAACTGCCATACTTGATACAACCCTTGACATACCTAATAGATTTGTTTAATAGAAACGATGAAATTAGTAGAAAGTTTCTTAAGAACGTTCGTGGTTACAAAATGATGTTTCCCTTCATATCAATAGGAGGATAGACTGAAAACGGAGTGAATCACTGACGAGGCACTTATAATTTCACAATAAGATCGGACCTACATTAGTCTAGATTCATGTGACTAATGTAGTTTGATTAGATAATATTTTTAATTGTACTATTCAATATAATGATTATATTAAGTTTTATAACCCCTACCATTATTTCTCATTAAGTGATGGACTTTATGAGAATTTTTAATCCTCTTTATAACCAACTATTGATGTATTTGAAAGTCCACTTGAAAGGTATCCAAAACATAAATTCAATGCTATAAATATATCGGATCATGATGAGTAATAAAAAAGGAAAACCATAGTTGTGAGTTATTTTTGCAGGTGATTAATTATGTTATAAAACAAAAATTTTCCCATTGTTAGTTATATTGTTTTAAGGATTAACATCTTATTGAGAAAGAGAATGAGGCTGAATACAAGAGTTTTATACACATAAAATCTGTTTAAGAAAGATTCTTAAATGTCGTACTAGGATACATGGTCTTATGAGACATTGTTGGTGGACTTCTTTAAAGGAAATTCATTTGTGGTCCTTGTCTTGTGGTTATACTTTGCTAGTGGATTCACGCAATAAAGGTATAATTTCTGATCTCGATATTTACTTGTTTCATTTCATTTCAATAATTGGATCTTGGGAAGGTGTAACACCCCGAGATTTTCTGTTGTCATTAATGAATATTTTAATGACTTCTGGGTATTTTATAATGATACTAAATTAATTTTGAAGTAGTTTTAATAAATTCCTTTCATATAAGAATTTAAATATTAACATATATTTATATTAAAAATACAATTACGATTCTAAATAAAGGGGTTCGAATCAAAATAATTATTTTATTTAAAATGTGTGAGCATACGGAGGTGAGTTCTTAATTGGGCCTCGCAAGAAGAGGAATCTAGATAAATAAATAAATAAATAAATAGATAAATAATATAAAAGGATGTGTTAGGGTTGTGAGTACTCCTTCCCTCGCTCACAAAAACGTCATGCCTCTTCCTCCCCCTCTCTTTTCTCTCTTCTCCCCTCTCCCTCACTGCTGATCCACGAAACCACCAACCAGCAGCCCAGCCGCGGTGGCAACCGGTCTCCCACAACACCACCGCTCTTCCCTCTCTCCTCCTTGTGACGCAGCTGCTTCTTCCCCTTTAAACAGCCATGACAGCAGCAGCCTAGGGTGATGCATTTGCTGTGCGTGCCGCCAGCCACAGTGGCCAATTTGGGGTCCTCTCTTCTACCGGTTCGGTCCCGTGCCACCACTAGCACAGCCTTAACTTACCTCTTTCCCCTTTTTGCTAGTTTTAACATTTTGAGCCATCTCCTCTTTTCTCTAATTTATTTTTCTAGCTTTTAATTAGAGTTTTATAAGTGTATTGAGTTTGAGGTTGGTTGTGTTAATTTCATTGAATCTTTTTGTGGGTAAGAATTTGATTGATGAATTAAACATGTTTATAACTTAGGGTTTGATGTGTGATTTGAAATTATGGGTTATGTGTTGGTTTTGTATTAGTTTCTATGAATCTTAGTATGGGTACTAATTAAACATGTTATCAATGAACATGAAACGATTAAGGCTTGGATTTAGAGATGAAATTACTAATAATGTGTTATATACTATATTTTGGTGATGATTGATTAAATAACTTTAAAAGTTGTTTTGAGATTTGTTCGATTGATTATTATTGTGAATAATTAGTAATGGTGATGATGTTAGTTGACTATGAAAGTGATTTTGATTGATTAAATTGAGAATAATAGCTAGTAATTGTTGTGGTTTAATTGTTGTGAATTACAAATACCCTTATTAGGTTGTTATTGAAGTTATAGATACTTGATATTAGTAAGCCAAGAGCATAATGTCAACTTATCGTCGATGGTTGCTAAAGTTAATTGTCATGTTGTTTTGGCTATAGTTCTTAATAGCTTTAGAGAATGTAACAAATGATATCGCGATACGATAACTCTAAGATTTGCCTTATCGTTATATTAATGTTATATTAAAATTGTAAAAATTAGTTGTGATTAGTTATTTTTTGGTAACGCGAGCCGATATGCTCAAAATTAGTTAATGTAAAGAAACGATTCACACATACTTCTACTTTAAATTGATGGAAAGACTTATGTTGTGTTGAGTTAATGATTTTGACTTGTATTGAATGAGTTGTGTACGTGCTAGAGTAGTCGGAAACTCATGTTGAATGGGTGATAGCGGTTACTTTGGTATTTATTTTGGTATGGCAAAGTAGTTAAGGGAACTTATTAGTTCTACTCATAACATATATAGGTGCCCATTTTGTAAGAGGAAAGTAGAGCCTTAGTCGGGTGATTTTGTGACTTTTGATCGTGCAGTGACGCTTACAGGTACGTACACGCAGTAACTAACCCTTAGATGCAATTTGCTTTAAGAAATCATTGTTTATTGTGATGTATGCATTGCATCGAAACTTTGAGGTACTAGTGAGTACACTTTATATGAAGAACTATCAACTATGAAATCCTTGCGCTTAGAATAGTTTAGAGAATGAGAGTGTTAATAGAAGGCGAGAACTACCCCCTTATCTATTTAAGAATTGGATTATGCCTTTCTTGGAGTTAGAATAACTCCTTTAGAGGTGAATTTCATATTTTGATGAGTGGCTTAGTGGGTTTTGGCGTGCTGCTATCCCAGGGCGCTGATTATTAGTCGATAGTGGAATTCATTCTCATCTGATAAAGTATTAGATTATAATTAGCTGGCGTGACTCAACTGGATTATGTCCGGTTGATTTAGTAGTCCCCTAGGTGAGGTTCAATGGGACCACCGTAAGGGGGGTATGAGCATGCTTGGGTCACTGGGCGCCGGATGGCTGATACCGCCCCTTGACCGAGGTGTTACCATGCGGGCCTTGCAAAACCAAATATGGTGTCCTCTTCACTGGTTTAGAACCCCAGTGTGTTAGTTTTTCCCGAAGGTAGAACCCGAGAGGGTCAGCTGGAGGGCGCATGAGCTCGTACTTTGCCATGGGCGCCGGATGGCTGATAACGCCCTTCGCCGTGTCACTATGCCAGGAAGTAGAGAAAGATCCACTGATAGAAAGTTATTCAGTGATAGAAAATTTATTTATTAATTGAAAGTTATTTAATGATAGAAGGTTCATTCTTTGATAGAAAAGCTTACACATTGATAGAGAGTTTACTTTTTGATAGAACATTTACTCATTAATAGAACATCTACTTATTGATAGAATAGTTTATGCTAGTGAGAAGTGTGCCTAAGTTAAGTTACCTCAAGGGTATTACAGACTATGATCACACTTACCTTAAGATAAACAAGCTCTATAAGGTCATGTGTTAGATATTCTGTTAATGCCTTGGTCGAGTTGATATTACACGTGTTTTGCAAGAGTTTATGTTTGAAAAGAGGAGCGTGAAGACCTGCATTCTACCCAAGAACACATGGTTCGGGTTGGAAAGCACGTAATGAAATTAAGAAGTATAAGTGGCCGATAAACGGTTACTATCTGTGGTTGCGTTTTATGAAATCATCTTATGTTGTTTTATGATATAATGCTATCTAGTAGTTGGCATTATTATATTTGATGCTAGTTACTGACGCGTACGTGTTTGTCTTTATGTTTGATTGTTGATGACTTTCTATGATTGTCCTGCTATGACACATTGGCCTTTGGTCTAATGTCGAGCAGCAGGAGGATCATAGATAAGCGTAGTGGGTATTGGAGCTTCTTTTGCATTGCATTGCATTTGGGGAGAGTGATGAAGGCGAAGTATAACCTGGTCATACCGCTATCTTTCGATTTTGTAGCTCTTGTTATCTTTTGTAATCTTTGGTTGTATATGTTTTGTTATGAGGCCTTGTGTCCTCCCTCGTATATTTGTATTTCTGCTGCGTAGTTTATAACTCTGTATGGTTTTAAGGAGTTAAATCTTTTTAAAATGCAAACGTCGACACTGGAACCACAATCCATGTTTGGCATACTGATTTGAGTAGCCGGTGACGAATCATTCCGCCGTGACATAGTTTTGATATGCCGTTGGTGCCTTTACTTTATTTGCTTCTAAATAACTTTTGTTTTTCTACAAAGGTGCATAGTTTTAAGGCAGATGCTGCAGAAATTTCCACTCACCTTTTTAAAGTTAATATTTAACGTTTATCTAAATTCTCTTCCTTTTTCTTTTATGTAACACCCGAATTTCCTCCCGTCCTTTACGGTTTTGGTTTTGTTAAGGGGTCGGAAATTCTGGGGTGTTATAGAAGGTTTTAGTTTTCAGCATGTTAAAAGTTAATGGTACTTTAACCCCATAATTATGAGCACGGGAAGTATACATATATGAGCTGTTGTGGACTTGGTTAGTTTATTTCAAACTATATTTTTAGGTTATACATAAGAAATCAAACAATGCTATTTTTTGTTAGATATTTCAATAGTAGATTTTAATTTTAATGTACAAATGAAACATATTCAATAAAAAATCATGAAAACCGAGTCATGGTCTACCATTTATGTTTCACGTTTTTTATGTCTCATGTCAAATTGTAGTGTGTCAAGTCATATAGTGAACAACGACGTGCCATGTGATAACAGGCTTGACCACCCAAAAAAGCTATCTAGTCATTGAAATTATGTCATGTTGGACATGACCATCTCAGACATTTTGAAGGTCATGAGCAAAAAATATAAAACATAGATCCTTTAAAATCAAACATGTGCCCCATTATGTAAGGGTGTGTTTGAATGGAAGGAAATTGAGGGAAAGGAACGGTTAGGGATTTTGAGGGATGAGGAATCCCTTGTTTGGATAATAAAATGAAGGGGGAGTGATTTGAAGGGATTATATGAATAGTTTTTGTTAAGGTATCAATCTTTCCAACGTTTCAAAAATTTAAAGGGAAAACTCTTATCATTCTTTTTTTCCCTTCCATTCCCCACTAAACAAACAAGAGTTATTTCCCTTTCATTTTTCTTTCCTTCTTGTCTTTTGCTACTTTCCCTTTCCTTCCTTTTCTTTTCTTCTTAAAATCCAAACATAGTGTATATGAATAAAACATTGTTTATTAATGAAGTAATAAAACATAATTAAATTTCAAAATCAATCATAATTCATCACTTACAACAATAAATGATCAATAAAACAATACTTTTTTTTATTTATGTATCGTCATATTGTCTAATTTTTTCATTTGATGGAACATATGAACACTTGGATCTCGACCCTTCCACCACATTGTAATGCAAGTACAACTGGTCACAAACACAAAGATGGACTCTTAAAACAACCTTAATCCCCATCAATCTCTGTATTTAATCTTATTGTGTTCACATTTTTCATATTTATTCTCTTTTGCTATAAATTAACCCCATCAATCTCCCAGTAGAATTGCAAAATCCCAATTACAAAAATTCCAAAATGTGTATTGAAGAAAATAAGATAAATTTTTTAGGTTTTATTTTTTAGGATTATTATTAGTTGTTTCCTCCTTAATAGCAAGGTTGTTTATAAGCGTTTTAGGACAATCCTCTAATATAAATAGATGTTGTAATTTGTTGGCTCTTAAGGTTTTGATGATGACTTCACTTTTAAATAAACAAACATATTTTAGAGATTGTTTTGTAGGTGAATATCCGATTTTGTTGAAATCGTTGATGAAGCCTATGACTTGGTTCGTGGAAGTTGTACGTGTCTTAAAATATTCAAGAAGTTAGATAAGTACTTAGGAAGTTAAAGGTTGACAGACGGTCTACTGTTCCTAAAATGAATAATCTAACAGAAGTTGAAGCTGGAGACAGTACGCTGTTCCTACGTAGCAGGTTTGGAGAAAATCATCGACTGAAAAATTGCAGTTATTTTATTATTCTGTTTTTAGTTGATGTAAACGGTTAAATCTTAAATTAGTTACTTAAATTAATTAGTAAGTTAATTGGCTAAACTATTTTTAGGTTATCTAAAAATAGCCTAAGACTTTTTCTTCTTAAGATTAAGATCTCCTATTTTTTAGGATCTTGTGCTTTTAATTCTTATGTTGTTTTTAGCTTGAGGAAACCGCTTTTCTCTTTGAGCAAATTATAGCCGGACATTTATTTATTGGCAATTCCACTACCTTTTGTTTTGAGAACGTGGATGATAGTGGGAGGTGTGTCTAAGGTAACTGCTGGCTGTTCCCACTATAAATAGGAGGAACTTTGCTCAAACCGTGAATCCATCCAAGAGTGTCATTAAAGGGAGATCATTTAAGAAAAATATTTTCTGTTTTTAAATGCCAATTAATTTATTATATTTTTCTTAAGTAATTATTTTAATTTTTATCTTCTTGAGAATTGGCCTTGTAAGGGTTATTGAGTGATTTGTTGTAATTAGACTCATGAGAAGTCTAAGGGAATAGAGAAGTGAAACGTGAGAAGAGAAAGAGAAGGAGAAAGTAGAGAAAGAGAATTAGGCCTAGAGTAGAGAAGCTTCAAGTGAAGCAAACTGTTTTATGTAATTGTTTTTGATTGCCTAAAACATAGTGAGAATTTAGAAATGCCGGGGGCTCGTGGTTTTCCTTCTTATTAGGCCAAGAAGGTTTCCACGTAAAATCTTTGTCTCTTTTTTATCTCTTGCTTTTTAAGTTTAAGCTTTATTTTGATTGTTAAAATTCCGCAAATTAGAAGAAAAACTAAGTAAAGCTAGTTACACAACAATTCACCCCCCCTCTTGTTGCATTCGACCATCTTCGTGTATTTCAACAATTGGTATCAGAGCCCTGTACCTCATTTAATCAGGAAACCCTGAGAGCAGTATCTTGTTCCTTGGCAAGATGTTGAAGATGAACGAACGCATGGAAGAAGGGTACTCTACGCAAAGGCCACCCATGTTCGATGGAAAATTCTATACCTACTGGAAAAATAGGATGGAAATTTTTATAAAGGCCGAAAATTACCAAGTATGGAGAGTAATTGAAATAGGAGATTTCGAAGTGACGACCATCAACTCCAAGAATGAATCAATTCCAAAACCAATCACTGAATATGAAAAGGAAGATTTTCAAAAGATGGAGATGAACGCTCTTGCTATCAAGTTGTTTTACTGTGGTCTCGGGCCAAATGAACATAATCGTATCATGTGTTGTAAAACGGCAAAGCAGATTTAGGACCTGCTGGAAGTTACCCATGAAGGTACCAGTGAAGTGAAGAGATCCAAGATTGACCTCCTAATGTCCAAATATGAAAGGTTTATTATGGAACCTAAGGAAAACATCCAAGAGATGTTTACCAGGTTCACCAACATTACAAACGAACTTGTCTCTCTTTGCATGATTATTCCAGTTGATGAACAAGTCAGGAAAATACTGAGAAGTCTTCCACAAGATGAGCGCTGGAGAGCTAAGGTCACAGCCATCCAGGAGTCCAAAGATTTCACCAAGTTCAATTTGGAAGAGCTGGCTGGTTCACTCATGACACATGAACTACATTTGGGAACATCTGAAAGTTCCCGAAACAAAGGACTGGCTCTAGCAGCTGATGATAGTGAAAAATTAGAAGCTGGTGAAGAGGAAGCTGCTATGTTGGCACGTAAATTCAAAAAATTCTTCAGGAACAGCAGATATAGAAACCAAAGAAATAATAAGGAAAGAGGAACTGCTAACTTGAAGACAAATTTTGAATGCCACAAATGTGGAAGTACTGATCACTTCATCAAAGATTGCCCTCTATGGAAGAATGAGAAGGGCAAAGCGAAGACAAGGGAAGCTGGAAGAATGCCAAAGAAGGGAAACTTCAGAACAGATTTTCGTAAAGCAATGATTGCAGCTTGGGGCGACACTGAAAGCGAAGCTAAAACTGAAGTTCTAGTAGAGGAAGAAACTGCAAATCTGTGTCTCATGGCATCTCATGAAGAGACTAAGGAAAGAGAGGTAATGTCTTCAAGTTCTACTCCTAAACATCTATTCAGTTTAAGTAAGGATAAATTAATTAAGTTATTTTTGGAAACACAAAAGAAGTTGGAAGAAAAAACAGCTAAGTGTCTCCAAATTGAGAAAGACCTTAAGTTAAGTAAAGATCACATCTCATACTTAAATACTTTTAGGATCGATGTGCAAAGTAGATTTTTTGATTTGTTAGATAAGAATGTTATTTTAAAAGAGCAATTAGAGAAAATAAAGCAGGAATTCATCATTTTTAACATTGAAAAGAATCAAAACAAATTGCTAGAATTAAAATGGGATGAAAATGATAAATCCACTCATGTGTTTAGCATGGAATTTCAAGAAATGAAATTAAAATTAGAATTATGTGAAAGGGAAAATAAGTATCTAAAAGATCAACTTAATTTAAAAGGAAAAGGGAAAATCAATGAAGTTCCCAAATGGATTCTAAATGCTAAACCAAAGAGTAAAGAAGGTCTAGGTTATGTTAAAAATGATAAAAAGAAAAAGGTCTATGTTGATCTCCCTAGTAGTAAAATATGTTCCTTTTGTGGCAAAACTGGACACCTGAAAAATCAATGTACAAAAAGGGAACGGCACCACATAGCAAATAAAATTCATGTCGAACAGTTATGGATCAAGAAATATGATTCATGTATAATCGACAAGGAACCCAAGGATAACTGGGTTCCTAAACCTAACTCTTAATTTGCTGTGCAAGTTCAAGTGAGGGGGAACAACTCATGGTATCTCGACAGTGCGTGTTCCAAGCACATGACGGGTGACAAATCTAAATTTCTCTCACTTGAAGCATATGATGAGGGAACTGTAACCTTCGGTGATAATATGAAGGGTGAGATAATCGCCAAAGGAAAGGTTGGAAGGTCAAGTTCCCATGCCATTGACAATGTATTTTTAGTCGAGAGTTTAAAACACAATCTTTTAAGTATTTCTCAATTTTGTGACAAAGGTAACTCTGTTAAGTTTACTTCTGAACGATGCATAATTTCTAGGAACAACACAGGAAACCCTGTGCTTGAGGGAATCAGAAAAGGGAACACTTATGTTGTGGACGTGGACACTGTTCCCAAAACCAGTCTAACGTGTTTAAGCGTTATAGAAGAAGACCCACTGCTTTGGCACAAGCATCTAGGTCATGCTAGCTATTCATTGATTAACATTTTAAGATCAAAAGACCTAGTAAGAGGATTACCAGCAATAAAATTCCTCAAAAATGAAATTTGTGATCCTTATGCTAAAGGAAACAAGTGCGGTCATCCTTTAAATCAAAGTATCTGGTGACTACCTCTAGACCATTAGAATTAATTCATATGGATCTATGTGGACCTATCAGAACACAAAGCCGTAGTGGCAAAAGATATGTGTTTGTCATAGTTGATGACTATAGTAGATTTACTTGGACCCTATTTTTAGTAAGCAAAGATGAAGCTTTTGATGAGTTTGTTTCTTTTGCTAACAAAATACAAAAATCTACCAATAATCTAATTGTTCACATAAGATCAGATCATGGCAAAGAATTTGAAAATTCAAATTTTATGAATTATTGTAATGAACATGGTATAAATCACAATTTTTCCGCTCCTAGAACACCACAACAAAATGGAGTAGTAGAAAGGAAAAATAGAACCCTAGAAGAAATGGCTAGGACTATGTTTATTGCTAGTGATCTACCTAGAAATTTTTCGGCCGAGGCCGTCAATACTGCATGTTATACTTTGAATCGTGTATTAATAAGATCAATCACTTCCAAAACACCCTATGAATTGCTTAAAGGTGTTAAACCAAATATTTCCTATTTTCGTGTGTTTGGATGCAAATGTTTTGTTCATGTAAATGGAAAACGAAATATAGGTAAATTTGATGAAAGAAGTGATGAAGCAGTATTTCTCGGTTATTTATCACATAGCAAAGCTTACAGAGTTTACAATAAGAGAACAATGTGCGTGGAGGAATCCATTCACATAATCTTTGATGAAACTAACTTTTCAACAAGTGAACAGGAAATAAACAATGTCAAAATAGGTCTTGCAAATTTAGAAGATGATGAAGAAATAAAGGTGCAAGATCAAGGAACAGCAGGTGAACATCCAATACAAGAAGATGAAGAAAAAACTGACCAAGAACTGCCAGCACAACTGGACCAGCAAACTATTCCCAATACAGCTGTTCCCGCAGATAAGCAAAATGATCTAGTAGCTGAACAAAATGCCAATCACGCTGTTGAGCCAGAACATGCTACTGTTCCCTCAAGAGAATTTGTGCCCAAACCTTGGAAATATCAAAGTTATCATCCTCTTGATCTGATTATAAGTGATATGAATAAGAGAACACAAACCAGATCCCAACTGAGAAACTTTTGTGCACATTTTGCGTTCCTATCATCACTTGAACCCAAAAATCACGAAGAAGCTCTAAAGGATTCCGAATGGATAGTAGCCATGCAAGATGAATTAAATGAATTTGAAAGAAACAAGGTATGGCACCTGGAACCCAAACCAAAACACAAGAAGGTAATTGGTTTGAAATGGGTATTTCGGAATAAGCTAGATGAGCATGGAATAATTGTAAGAAACAAAGCAAGACTCGTGGTCAAAGGGTATAATCAACAAGAAGGTATTGATTACACCGAGACATTCGCTCCGGTAGCAAGGTTAGAGGCTATTAGAATTTTAATTTCTTTTGCTGCATTTATGAACTTTAAGTTATATCAAATGGATGTGAAATGTGCTTTCTTCAATGGTTTTCTTGATGAAGAAGTTTTTGTTGAACAACCCCCAGGTTTTGAGAATACCTCTTGTCCTGATCATGTCTACAAGCTTGACAAAGCTTTATATGGCTTGAAGCAAGCTCCTAGGCAATGGTATGAAAGACTATCAAAGTTTTTGATTCAAAATAACTTTGTAAGAGGAAAAATTGACAAAACCTTATTCTTTAAGAATAAAGGTTATGATATTTTAGTTGTTCAAATTTATGTTGATGATATTATCTTCGGTGCGACCAATTATTTGTTATGTAAAGAATTTGCCAACCTTATGGGCACAGAATTTGAAATGAGCATGATGGGAGAATTAAATTTCTTCCTTGGTTTGCAAATTAAACAAACTGAAAATGGTATTTTTATTCATCAACAAAAATACATAAAAGAACTTCTTAAGAAGTATGGGCTAAACAACGCTAAAACCAACCATACACCCATGGCTACAAATGTTAGATTAGATGAAGACCTAAAAGGAACTAACGTAGATCAAATAATGTATCGAGGCATGATAGGTTCCTTATTATATCTAACTGTAAGTAGACCCGATATTTCATTTAGTGTTGGTTTATGTGCTAGATTTCAGTCCAACCCCAAAGAATCACATCTCACAGCAGTAAAACGGATTTTAAGATATTTGAAGGAAACGGACGACTTGTCCCTATTTTATCCTAAAAGTGATGCTTATGATTTAAAAGGCTTCAGTGATGCAGATTATGCAGGTGATCTAGTTAATAGAAAAAGCACGTCAGGTATGACACAATTTCTTGGCTCATGTTTAGTTTCATCGAGTTCCAAGAAACAAAATACGGTTGCATTATCCACAGCCGATGCTGAATACGTAGCAGCGGCAACTTGCTGTTCCCAAATGCTCTGGATAAAACAGCAACTAAGAGATTTTGGTATTAAAATTGAATGCATTCCTATTGATTGTGATAATACCAGTGCCATATGTATATCTAAAGATCCAGTGCATCACTCACGAGCTAAACATATACATATTAGACATCATTTTCTTAAGGATAATGTCGAAACCAAAAATATTGTATTAAAGCATGTTAATACAAATGAACAAGTTGCAGATATTCTGACCAAACCACTTCCAAGGGAACAATATGAAAAGATGAGATTGGAACTTGGTATGATCAAGCTCCACTAAAGTTGGTTGCATGAAATTCCCAAATGAAGCATCATGAGATTGAAAAGGTCAGGAATCAACCTCAATATCTTGATTGAGAATCAATTATTGAATGGATCAGGTAAACACTTAATAAAGTTTGTACTATGAATGTCTTCTCGTTTGTATGTTGTTAAGTTGATCAGACCAAAGCAGTATGTTCGTTATTCTCTACATATAATATTTTATAATATCATAATTCATTCTTTTTATAATTTAATATTTCATAATTTTGTTCTTCATTTTTATTATATAGTCAACATAAATCAAAAAAAAAATATGGGAAACGGTCTTCATTTTTTCAAATAATCCTTCCAAATCAAAAGTAATGATGATGGCATTGATGAGATGGGACTTAAGGTAACCGTCATTTCAACCCTTTATTAAACTCTCAATCTTTTCAAAAGTACTCACGCTACTCACATTACTCACGCTTTCTCAATTCTTCCTCAAGAAACCGTTCTCCTTCTTTTCTCTCAACCTTTTCAAAAGTTCAAAATGAAAACCCCAAGATCTTCAAAATCAGGCCAGAAAACCCCTAAATCCCGTACACATACCCAGCCAAAACCTCTAAAAGTGGTTCATCCTCCACCATTACTGGATGCTGCACCACCCACAACCACGGAAACCACAAAAGAATCACCCAAACATACTACTGAACCTACCAATACCAAACGCAAGATTTCAAGTGGTTCATCCTCCAAAGTAGTCAAACGTTCGAAGCATAGTGACCCTAATAGTGCTGAAGAAATCTCAAAAGAAATGTCTGTTGGTTTCGGACTCGACAAATACTGGTATGACTCTACCCATTCTCCTCAACTGCATGACATTTTGCAACATCAATAATGGGAAGTTTTGATGTCAAATTTTAGTTGCAATTCCATTTTTCCAAATCTTATGGGAGAATTTATTTCAAATTTCTCAAATGATTGTGAGATGTGTTCTGGTACCGTCAAGAACATCAAAATAGAATTTAATAGTGCATTGCTGGGGGAATGGTTTAATGTTCCTAATGTTGGGTTTGATACTTACTACGTTGGTTCAAAAATAGTATTTTCTAGGATAAATGAAAAAACGATTTAAAAATATTTAGGGATTGAGCAAAGAAAAGGGAAAATAAGCCATAACATTTTGAATCCTCTACATAAAGTACTGTACAATATTGCACGAAGATTTATTTTGCCAAGATACTCCAAAAGGAGTGAAGTAAGTTTACGTGATGCTACATTGAATTACTGCATGGCAAATCACATAAAGATAAATTTTCCATCTTTGATGATATCTCATTTGTTTGATTGTATTGAGAAGAAAAATTTTGTTGGTTATGGAGGATTGCTGACCTGGATTTTCAGAAAATTTGATGTCCCTTTGGAAGGGTTGGAGTTCCCAATGGGACCCAACATGAAGATAGGTGCAAAGTGTTTACAAAATTTGCACATAAAATTAACTGATGAAGGGCTGTTAATACATTATTTAGAGGAGGAAGTTGAAGTTGGTTCTAAAGAAGAAGAGGTTGAAAAAGAAGAGGAAAAATTGAGGGAAGAAGAACAGGAAGAAAAAGAGGAAAAGCAGCAAGGACCTGTTCCCACTGATAATATTGAAACAGAAGAAAAAGGGGAACAGGATGGAGAAGCTAGTAAGGGGTAAGCAGAACAGGAAGGAGTAGATGCTTATTACAATCTCTGTAATGATTCAAGTGATGAAGAGACTGTGATAGCATTGAGGAGAAAGGCTAAATCTGTTCAGAGGAAGAGTAGGAGGTTAGCCTCGAAACGTAAGGCTACAATGGTTGATGATACCACATTTGAGACTATGCCTGAGTCTACATCCAATAAACCTCCCTCTCCCAAGCCAAACACATCATCACCACATCATACTCCATCATCACCACATCACAATCCATCACCACCTCAATCTCCTATTCACTTTACAACACCACCATCTCAGTCTTCACCAGGTGATGGTTGTGCTAATCCTGATTCTGTTCCTGCAGCTTTTTCAATCCTCATTCTCTCCAAGCTTCTTGACCTACAGTCTCATTTCATTGCTTTTCAAGACGAAGTTCGAGTCACACTTGCTTCAATTGTTGATCAGCTTAACCAGATGGAGAGCCGTCTTGGTGCCAAGCTGGACACAGTGGAAGTACAGACTGAGTTCATCGATGAAGAAGAGACTGCTCCCTGATTCTTCTTCCCATGTTATTAATGATTTGTTGGCTGTAACACTAATCAAACAATTTCACTTTTCTTTGTACCATCTGGAGTACAAGTTTGTATTTGAACAACTGCTACATTTCTTTCTTTTGTTTTTATTTCTGGTCTGTGATGACTAACACTATGCAGATTTGATTGCTTTTTATGGTGCTTACTTTCATTATTGTTTCTTGCTTTCATCACTGACAAATCTATATGGTTTGTGCTGAGGTTTGATAACTCCATATTCTTTTTGATTGATGACAAAAGGGGGAAGATTATGCACAAACTTAAGGAGAGCTGTGAATACACAGTACATATCTTGATTGATTTATATTGTTTATTTATATTGTTTTTTATGGAAGTTAATGTGTTGTGTGTGCTGTGTTTATGTTAGCTTAAAATCTGATCATCTGTGTTGATATTAAGTTCTTATGGATATTTTGATTAATTGTTTTGATTAATTGTTTTAAAGTTGTTTCTTTGTTTCTCTTGAAAATACTTAATAATTTATGTTTTAGTCAATTTTTGTTTTATTTTAATTATTTTTTGAAATTTTTAAAACATATTTGATATTATGTTTTTATAGAGTAAGTTGGTTCAAGATATGCTTGGTAAATTATATTAACTAAGTTAAGAAGAGTTGTTTTAATCTCTAACATGCTCTTCAACATTTGCTTTACTCTAGTATACTTAAGTTTGTTTATAAAGTTTGTCATCATCAAAAAGGGGGAATTTGTTGGCTCTTAAGGTTTTGATGATGACTTCACTTTTAAATAAACAAACATATTTTAGAGATTGTTTTGTAGGTGAATATCCGATTTTGTGAAATCGTTGATGAAGCCTATGACTTGGTTCGTGGAAGTTGTACGTGTCTTAAAATATTCAAGAAGTTAGATAAGTGCTTAGGAAGTTAAAGGTTGACAGACGGTCTACTGTTCCTAAAATGAATAATCTAACAGAAGTTGAAGCTGGAGACAGTACGCTGCTCCTACGTAGCAGGTTTGGAGAAAATCATCGACTGAAAAATTGCAGTTATTTTATTATTCTGTTTTTAGTTGATGTAAACGATTAAATCTTAAATTAGTTACTTAAATTAATTAGTAAGTTAATTGGCTAAACTATTTTTAGGTTATCTAAAAATAGCCTAAGACTTTTTCTTCTTAAGATTAAGATCTCCTATTTTTTAGGATCTTGTGCTTTTAATTCTTATGTTGTTTTTAGCTTGAGGAAACCGCTTTTCTCTTTGAGCAAATTACAGCCGGACATTTATTTATTGGCAATTCCACTACCTTTTGTTTTGAGAACGTGGATGATAGTGGGAGGTGTGTCTAAGGTAACTGCTGGCTGTTCCCACTATAAATAGGAGGAACTTTGCTCAAACCGTGAATCCATCCAAGAGTGTCATTAAAGGGAGATCATTTAAGAAAAATATTTTCTGTTTTTAAATGCCAATTAATTTATTATATTTTTCTTAAGTAATTATTTTAATTTTTATCTTCTTGAGAATTGGCCTTGTAAGGGTTATTGAGTGATTTGTTGTAATTAGACTCATGAGAAGTCTAAGGGAATAGAGAAGTGAAACGTGAGAAGAGAAAGAGAAGGAGAAAGTAGAGAAAGAGAATTAGGCCTAGAGTAGAGAAGCTTCAAGTGAAGCAAACTGTTTTATGTAATTGTTTTTGATTGCCTAAAACATAGTGAGAATTTTGAAATGCCGGGGGGTCGTGGTTTTCCTTCTTATTAGGCCAAGAAGGTTTCCACGTAAAATCTTTGTCTCCTTTTTATCTCTTGCTTTTTAAGTTTAAGCTTTATTTTGATTGTTAAAATTCCGCAAATTAGAAGAAAAACTAAGTAAAGCTAGATACACAACAATTCACCCCCCCCCCTCTTGTTGCATTCGACCATCTTCGTGTATTTCAACATAATTCATCATTTTTAATTAACTTGAAATAAAAAAAACATTAAATCTTTTCCTCTACAAAATTCTTCTTAGAGTAGTGTTTTTATCATAGTATCAAAGCCAACGATATAATCCGATGAACAGTAATTCCGTTTTCCATTGCCCTTTTCCATTCCTTTTTTAAAGCTTTTCCTATATTTGTTGGAATATTATCTCAATAAAGAGTAGTATGAAATGTAATAGCCTTTTTTGATAATTAACATACAGCTATCTTGTTGATGGGGTATTTAGATTTTTAAGCCTCAAACTCAGGATCATAGCGGTTTGGAGGGACTGCTCTTATACTTCTTGGATGTAATTAGGATATTTTACCATTGTAGGAAGTAATTTGGTTACTTGCAAGAGTAAGAAACAAAAGGTTGTAGCTTTATCAAGAGTTGAAGTTGACTTCAAAGGTATTTCTAAAGGAATAACTGAAGCATTGTGCCTCCTGAAACTGTTAGCAGAATTAGGATGTCCTTAAACAAAACCATGTCGCCTTTGTTGTGACAATTGAACTGCAATTCAATTTAATCAACCCCTCCAAATTATTGTAAATAAACTTGATTACTAACATATTTAAATGTTTGAATCAGTTGCGTACAGTGTTGAGTTTCAAAAGAGTGGTTTACCACATGCACACATTGTGTTGTTTCTACATCATGATTACAAAATCCCTCATACATCGGATATTGCTAAAATAATTTTAGCAGAGATTCCACATTGGGAGGAGAATGAGGAACTTTACAACATAGTATGTGACAATATGATGCATGGCCCGTGTGGTAATGCAAATTTAATCTCTCCATGTATGCAAGAGGGAAAATGTACAAAAAATGATCCATAAAGGAAAATCAGGGAAACGACGGTTGATGAAGAAGGGTTTCTAATATACCGAAAGCGAGACACCAGAGCAAGTTTTGAAAAAAATGGTGTTCACTTGGACAATAGCCATATTGTTCCTTATAACATGAAACTTTTGTTGAAGTACAAAGCACATATAAACATTGAGTGGTGCAACCAGTCCAGAGCAATCAAATATCTCTTCAAATACATCAACAAAGGAAATGATAGAGTAACTACCAAGTTTACTCGAAAAAACTCCGAAAATAATTACCCAAATACAATCGATGAAATTCAACAATACTAAGATTGTCATTACGTTTCAGCATGTGAGGACGTTTGGATAATTTTCGGGATTGAACTACACTACAAAATCCCTCCGGTTGAACTATTGAGCTTTCATTTACCTGGAGTGTAACACCCCTAATTTTTATAAATATAATTACAATAAGACTTAAATAATATCTAATAGTAACGAAAGGTAAAAATAGGGTGTCCGCCACACTCAAATAGTGTAAGGCGTCAAACAACATTTAAAACTCATATAGTTTAAATAAAATAAATCTTCTAATACTAATTTATCTAAATACACTCATGACGTATGAAACATAATATACTTTTATTAGGATTTTTTTTGTTATTTATACAATTGGTTACTTAAATACATTGATTAATTCTAATTTGATTCAGGTTATGACATATTTTTTATGAAAATAATTACTTTTTTCGTTTAAAATTTTATAAAACAATTTAACATATTTTTATGTTATATTTGGTTTTAAATATATATATATATATATATATATATATATATATATATATATATATATATATATATACATATATATATATATATATATATATATATATATATATATATATATATATATATATATATATATATATATATATATATATATATATATATATATATATATATATATATATGAACTTAAATTTACACAATAATCTATGCGCACAATGCAAAATTTGATAAAAATCATACAGTGTATGTAGTGTATACAACTATTCAGATTGAAATAAAACATAACTACATTGTGAAATTTACTTCTTAAAATTTTAATTTCTTAGTTTATGCAAATATGTCGGAGAATTTAATAAAGTCGTGCATCGCACGGACACTATCTACAAAGTGAGATCTTGTATTTATTTTTTTATGATTATATTTAAATGAATAAATTTAATTTGAATTTTTAATAAATTCAAATAAATTTATTTTTTATAATAAAACTTAGTTTTTTTAGAATAATTGAATGATTTATTGAATTGTTTTTTGAAATAGTGAAAAATATTATTAATTTGGTCTCATTTTAAAGATCTTGGAAAAATATTATTGTTTGTACAATTTTTTTGAAAAAATATTTATTTATAGTTAAAATCACCCATTTAATAATAAAACTAATTTATTTAAGTACTACTTGGAAAACAGGTGCCATCATTCTTTTTTTTTAACCACAAAACATGCACCCTACTTTTTGTAACCGTACTATTAAAAAGTTAGGCAAAATTGAAAAGTCAATAATATTTTTTTCATAGATAAAAATTATGTAAATTATATAAAGAAATACTATATATTTGTTTGTTAAAAGGTTATCGAAAATATTCTTAAATTTAACTGAAACCTAAGATGTCATATGAAATGTTAACTAACATTAATCTTGTATGATGCAACTTGCAGGCAATCTTTTTTATTGGAATTAAGGTTGGCGAATCACTAACATGAACCGAAAGGGGAACTAACCTACAGATGGAAAAAATCTAACTTTATCACAAGAATCCTTTATCTATAAAATGTGTCTAAAAGTTTTGACATTATTCACAATTTAGAAATAAATAGTGTTTTGCCACCAAGTTGACATGTCATTTGCCACATCATAATGCCACACAAGGTATTGCCATGTTATGTGATATGCCTTTCCAATCTATACAATATACTAAAGCAAAACACAACTGACATAAACAACTTAAAAAAATTGATGAATTGTCATCTACTCATGAAAACCCTCCTCTAAGCAAAGATGATGTCATTGAATAAGGAAGACTATAGAATTCTTAAATGTTAAAGATGATTATAAGATGATTAATTTGACGATCATTAAAAACTTTAGTTGGGACTATAATATATACTATTATAATTTGAAAGAACAATGTAATAAATAGTAGTATGTAATAAAGATGCAAAAATTATTATCTTTGATATTTAATTTACAAAGCATTATTGATCTATATTTAATTAAAAAACATTCATTCATTCAGAAATTAATTATATTATTTTTAAATATACTTTGAAAAAGTTTAACTAAAATGCTAAATATATTATAGATACAATTTACAATGGCCCCTGCTTTATCATTATTATAATGATAACAATAAAAACAGTTTGAATTCCATTTTTCATGAATGTAATATAATGTGTATTAAGAAATAATTAAATTAATGTAATCTTTTGAAATGAGGAAGTGCAAAAGACACTTAAAATACTTGAAAAATAAGGTGTAGTCGGGGACAACTGTCAATATGTTGAAAGTGCTTATGATCTTTCTGTTGATGAGACCTCAAATCCCGGAAAACCTCTCCGACGCTCAAGTTAGATCGGGAAACAAAAATAATGAATATATAATAATTAATGAATGCAAGATTAACGAATTATAGGATGAGTTCAAATCAATTGAAGGATTTTTGATTAAGTATACATTGTAAGAAGGAAGGCGGTGTATTTTTATGGAGTAGCGGTAGGAAGATAAAATCTTAGTCCCTTGCGAATGATGTATGCAACATGTATTTATCATGAAATAATGGAAGTTAGATGGTGAATTAATATGGGAATCATGGGTATGATGGGTGAGTAGTAGGTTATGGTGAGTAGTGGGTTATGGTGAGTAGTGGGTAGTTATTTTAGGAAGTTATTGGACCAAGGTGGGTGGTTTATGGTTTGACCAAATAAATTACGGGTTTATTTGTTTGACCCCATAACATTAGCCCCACGCATGAAGAGTGATAGAGGAGGGAATTTAATATAGTGAGGGCATCAGTGCTTATGCGGAAAATAAACATACATGTGATGCAAAAGAATTAAATGTTCGGAAGAATCCATACAATTAGGTAAGATAAGATAATCTTCGAACTCTTGCCTCGGCGAGCCCATGTTTGGTTGAAGCCCCATGAATTATAAATGTTTGGACTATGGGCCACTTTTGATGATTCGGCCTTAGAGCCTGATATAATGATTCGGCATTTTAGCCTGAAATGATAAATTGACATTTGAGTTTGATATGATGATTTGGCATTTGAGCCTGATATGATGATATGGCCCAACGGTCAATCACTTTATAAGGAATCATGCAAGGTGAATCCATTGAAAGCGTTGATGAATATTCAGATCGGACATAGGTCCGCATTACCCAGTCGTCAATCACCCGGGACTTAGATAAGGAATCATACTAGGTGAATCCTTCAAAAGCATTGATGAATATTTAGATCGAACATAGGTCCGCATTGCCCAACCATCAATCACTTGGGACTTAGTTAAGGAATCATACTAATGAATCCTTCGAAAGCATTGATGAATATTTGGTTCGGACATAGGTCCGCTAAATAAGTGATTGAGTTATCAAGCTAGGTGATACTCGCAATGAATGCCATGAAAAATAATGCCAAGAATCACTCGTTTTGGGGCTTAAAAACAGTCCGAGTTATCAAGATAGGTGATACTCGTAAGGATCCCATTTGTTAGTTGCATTTTATTCATATTTTATCCCCATCATTTGGCTTTTTTATGTTGGGATTTTGCATAAATATGCTTGCTTTATTTGGAATTTTACGCTTTGTTGGGTATTTTGGTGTTTTTGTGCCTTTCAGGTAATATTCGTCAAAACCGATCACAAACCAAGTACATTTGGAACATAAAAGACTCACTTAACTCCAAAAGCTCAAGTAATCAAAGCCTTGATGACCCAAGTCAAAGAAACAAGGCATTCTAAGCCCACTCGGCCAAAACTGGGTCGAGCCAAGCTTGCTCAAGCATAAAAAAGACTTGCATTAGAGATAGAAGCTGAGCAGGACCATCTTGAAGGCCACTCGACCCGGTCGAGTGATATTGGTTCGAGTCGAGCGAAAGTACTATTCGCTTCCAGTAGCTTTAGAATGTCGACAGAAGCATTTTTAATGGGTCAAGCGAGCTCACTCGGTCGAGCGAAGCTCTTTTTGGTGACTACTCTGTTTTTTAAAGATTTTAACATGTGTACCAGATGCTCGCTTGACCAGGTCGAGCGGAGTAGATCGAATCGAGCGATTCGGGAGGTCAGAAATAATTACGCTTTTAAAAGATGCTGATTGGATACCCTATCCATTTGTTTTGCCTCTCATACTCTACTGCTCCACCACCCCTATTTGCCACCCATTTATAGCCTACCTATGTCACACATAGGGGTGGTGGAGAAATTATGAAGCCACCACTCACCACTTGTCCTCCCTCCTATAAATAGAGAAGAAGAAGGCTCAAGTAAATCATGCATTTTCTTTTACAACTTATGTTCTGAATTTTAAGCTTTCATTAGTTTGTTTTAATCTTCTTTATGTATTTTCCTTGATTCATTCTTGTACTCTTAGTTGGAATTTCTATTTAAACACTTATTAGAAGATTCAAGCTTTTGATTAGTTCATCATTGAAGATCATTTGATATATTCATGTAATTGAGATTAAGTCAATCTATTGAAGCATTCCATAAAACATTTGGATTGCAATTGGAGCTTATGGAGTTTATCATTGGCATTCTTTAGTTTTATAATTGATTATCTTCCTTCGATTGAATTTCAAGCTAGTAATTTCTATTCTTTATAATTTATTGCTTTTGATTTTTGTTATTAGTACTTATCATGAATTCAATGTCTTTAGTTATGTTTAACTTCAATATGAGTTAGTAGTTCATTTTGGCTTAGGCTAGGTATTATCACCATGTATGTCTAAATTGCTTTCTTTACCTATGTCTTGGTTGTGTTGTTTATGGTTTGAGATGGGTTTTTTTTGTTATCGTAGTGTCATTGGATTGAGGGTGAGAGTTGATTTCTAATAATAGTCTATGCTTGAAAATTAAATCATTTCTATGAGAATAGGTAGATGTTATGATTGGAAATGATGAATGTGGGCTTACGTCTTAAAATATGCTTAGCTCCATGAGAATAGGTAGTTGAGTATGTTTTAGGAAGCTTCTGTTGCTCGAGAGAGAAAATTAGTATCCAAGATGTGTTCTTCCCCATAACCCATATCCATGACCTTAGGTTGAAGATTAGTAAACACAATTTTCGTGAGAAAGCCTTGCCTTTGCCTCTTCATCATCATATTACCTTTTAATGTGTTTGTATTGCCTTTGATCTTATGTTCTTGGTTATGAGCATCTTTACTTGTTTTGTACTTTGTTTTAGCTTTAGTCTTTATTTGCTTATTTTACTTAATTACACAATCAAACATCTATATATACGTTGTTGAACCAACTAATTGATTGAGAATCTCTTGATATACACCCCACTCCCTGTGGATTCGACCCGTACTTGCGGTATTACTATTGAAGGACGTAAAGTCCCGATCACGTCTTTCACACTAGGTGAAAGCTTGATAACTAAGATAAATACTTAGAAAAAATATCACCCAAAATCAATCATTTTGGGACTTCAATAATAATATGACTTTTAAATTAGGTGAAAGCTTAGATGATTAATAATATGACAAATAACGCCCACGTGTTGGGACTTTAATAATAATATGACTTCAAACTAGTTGAATGCTCAGATGATTCTATAATATAACAAATAACGCCCATGTTTTGGGACTTCGATCAATAATAATAATATATCTTTCAAAACAGGTGATAGCTCAGATGATTTTATAATATGACAAATACGCTCATGTTTTGGGACTTCACTAATAATAATATGACTTCCGAACATGGTGAAAGCTCAGATGACTATATACATTCATTATTGAAAACCACATGTAAGTAAAATCCGATATAATACGAATGGTAATGCTAAAGTATTGAATTCCCGTGCAGAAATAATAATATTCTTCCAATATGTGTCAATATCATACTTCATCACTTTTCATGTGGACCCATGAATACAACAAATATAAAACACCTGATATACGTTGATAAATCAAAGCAATAATAACTGTATGATCATCATCAAATTAATACAATATATTCTTCACTTGGCGATACTAATCAAAGACTTGCATCCTTTATGTAGAATTTCATTAGAAGGCGATGGTGATGATTTTGCTCCATGTATCGAGTCACCTGAGATTGTTCTTTGACGGATGTATGGTTTGAACCACTATCTGATCATACACGGATCCAACCACTATAGTCAATGTAGGTAGTTTTTCAGGGATCTGATATAGATAGTTTAAACCACTATTAGATCATACCCGGATCCAGCCAATATATTCAATGTAGGTAGTTTTACGGGGATCTGATATAGATAGTTTAAACCACTGTTAGATCATACCCGGATCCAACTAGTACAATCAATATAGGTAGTTTTTCGGGGATTCGATGTAGATAGTTTGAATCACTGTTAGATCGTACCCAGTTCCAGCCAATACAATTAATGTAGGTAGTTTTTCGGGGATCCGATATAGATAGTTTGAAGAATTATATCATATCATACCCGGTTCCAGCCAATGCGTTGAGTTAGGTAATATGTGGATTTTCTTTTTTATTTTTTAGACCGAGACCACCTAGCTGAAGCTATTTTGAAAACGTTCTATAGGTCATCTAATGTTTTAGATAGTGCATCAAACCAAACTTCAACAGTAGGATTGAACTTTTTAGTCAGTTGAAGTTGGTTTGGAAACATTTTACAAATCTATAAACCCCTTAGAAGGTGCATCAAACTAGACTTGGGTCCGATTTTATGATAATACGTCATGACGATCACTGAACCGGGTCTTCGATGATTCGGACATAGCATAACTCGGCTACTCTTAATTCTTAGAAAATTTGCGAAATTATTGGAGGCCCTTAGGGTTTCGATTTTTCGATCATACGGACAACTCTTATGCTTAGGTGATTTTCTAAATTTTAAGGGGGCTCCGGGTGTCCGATTTGAAAGTTGATAGGAGTTCGAATACTCTCTTTGTGGGGGGGTGAATAAAGAGTTTCCCCGTTTAAAATTTTTGTCTTAAAGGTTAGCTCAAGAGATAGGTGACCTTTCGAAATTTTTTTCTGGAACAGTTTTAGGTTGATTGATAAATCTATAACATATGTGCGAAAAAACTTAAAACAATAATACACCATATGTTAATGAGGTTCGGTTCTAAACAACCTACTCCTCGCCTTAGGTTCTCTTCCAACCTGTAGGATTCAACGCCTTTTATTAATAAACTTTAAGACAACCTAGAAGATCTCTCTATGTTTTCTTATCAGGTTCTTCCCCTTGGAGAACATCTTACAAATCCCTTAATAAAAGCACAAATTGCAATTTCACAATAGAGATTACAAGTTGAATACTTTAAAAGTATTTTTAAGATTAGGTGTATTAATCTATGAAAATTCTAACTCTTTCTAACACTTATTCCTAATAGAAATTGTAAGAGATAGATGAATTAAAAATTACAATTCTTTTGAACGTTTAGAGAATACTAGATCTTAAGTCAATAAGAGAGAAAATTGTAAAAAGAGGTGCAATCTTAATTCTTGAACGAAGCCTTGTATTTATATATGTCACGCCTCAACATATCCTTGAAGCGTAAGAAAGCTTCATCTGCCAGTTTCGTTGATCTGGATAGTCTGTGCCAGTCTTCAAGATCTTGAACTTTAAGTCAAACTGATGTTGCACTGACAGCTTATATAATTACATCATTGTGTGCTGTATTTTGTTATTATCAACCATTGTTGTACTGCCACGTTAGAACTCATACAAGATATTGAATACTCAGCAAAAACTAGATAAAATAACATGTAAAATTATATTCAAAATTAATTCCTATTTTTAGCATTAATTTAAATTGTCTTTTCTTATTTTTAGTGTCAATTTAAATCATCATCATATTTATAGGAAAGCCTATAATTAGTATAGCATAATTCAAAACAACTAAATTAAATTCAAATATTAAATTACAAACCGTGTAATATCATTTGAATTACCAACAACTTATTTATTCAAAATTTAAACGCAAACTTGTAATTTAAACAACTATTTGAATGTTTTTAACACACGTTTAACTAAAATATAATTCCTGTATTTAAACGTCTTGAACAGATATATATTTAATTTAAACTTAATTTCAATATACTTTAACCTATTAAAATATTTCAAAATTTATAAATTCAACCTTAAGATAAACTTAAGTCTTTTAAACATATTTCAAGCATATTTCAAGCTTAGCTAGTTTATCAAATAATCTACCAACACTTAAAAATATTTCGAACAAAAATACTTCATCAATCAATATATTTCGAATATATATCAATTATTCACTGTATATTTAATATGATTTTGGACTGACTTACACAACTAAATATAATTACTTAATTTATTTGTCTAATTAATATGTGTTTTGAATTATCATCATTTAAGAGAGTTGAGTCTTCACGATTTTTTTATATTTGGGACAAATTGATGACACAGCAAAAGACAAAACTTGTATAATAACCTTAGACAAGAGAATCCGGCTATTCGATGGTACAAGATGACTTATTGCATCCGAATTCTCAATGTCACGACTAACCAAAAGATAACTTGCCCATTTTCCATGTTCACTTTGGCTAGTACAATTGAAGGGTCCGACTTTTTATACGGGTCATCAAACCCTTTAGAATTTGCATCAAACCGAGAATGAATAAAAGCAATAAGATCAAAATTTTATATCCACGAATAATGACGGAAGAATTTGACCCAAAAATTCTCAATTTGAGGAGTAATAAATAAATCCTCGTTAAGTTTTTCGCTTAAGAATAATTCAAATCCCAATTTTGCCCAATATAATAAGATCAATAGTCATCATTGTCGGAACGTTTTTCTTTCATGCGGTGGCAATTGTCGAATCCTTCGACAAACATGTTTGCTAAATGTTTGCTAAATAATACGAACGAATAGAAGAAATAGGGATAAATGGGGAATAATCAAATAAATATTTAATCCTAAAATCTTCAAATTTTCACTAAAACAAGTATTAATTATGCATATATCACCAAACGGAAACTCACTTTGCAGGATTTTGAATCCCAAAGATCATATTTTTTGGGAAAAATGCTAATAGCCAAATAATATAATAATTACCAAAATATCATTACGTGATAACCCCTTAACACAATTTAGTAGCATTCTTGTAAACATCGATTTAAACCACAATCTGATTTCTTAACTTATGCCAGTTACTTTAATAATTATCAAAAATGATGATAATATTAACTAATAATTAGCATTACAAGCTAGAGACATTTATCACAATGATGGAGAATCTAAAGAGATAATGACAAAAGTAAGAAAGATAAGTATGACGATGATCCATCAGATGGAATGACGTCTTGATCAGTTAATGGAGAAATATGGTGATAGTTCTTTGCCCTAAAATCGGGTACCCTTAATGTTTTTTTTTTTATTTTTTATTTTTTATTTTTTTTAAATGTTTTTTATGATTTGTTTATTTGGAAAAGCAACGACTTTTATGTATTTTTCCCCACAGATGGCGCCAAACTATTTCGGTAATGAAACGAGAAAGGGCAAAAGACACTTAAATTGCTTGAAAATAAGGTTTAGTCTGGGACAACTGTCAGTATGCTGAAAGTGCTTATGATCCTTCTATTGATGCGACCTTAAATCCTGCAATACAACGTTAGCCTTGCCCCGAGTGGTTTCCCAGAAATAACCTTGAGTATGGATTAGTGATTGTAACTTATCTAATTATTTATCCTTAAGTGCCAAATATAATGAAAGTTTAATATTTTTTTTTTAACTTTTAAATTTGAATAAACCAAGTCTTGTTTTGTTTAATGTTATTATTATACTAAAGTAAAGATTTTCATTGTATTCATTGTATTTTAACCTCATCGTTTACTATATTATCCAAATGCATGTTATTCAACATACCAAAGCATTAGATTGAGGTAGCTTGTGGTATAATTAAAGAAAAGAGTGTAGATTTGTACAAAGGTCAGGTTCAGTGACAGTTTTGCAGGGTTTGAGAGCTACCCTAATTTACCTAAGCTATACCCTATATAATTGAGTGCTACCACTTGGAAACTTTTCCGAACACTCTAAGATTTCTATAGGTACCTTACACGACCTTATATACCTCCATAAATGAGAGATTCATCCCCATCTTTCTACCCCTTCATCTCAATAGTTTCCATCAGCTTATATACCTTCAATAAATCATCCTTTTTCTCCCAAATTTTCTTAATAAGTGTCTCATATTTTTATACTATAATATTGTAGACATCCTAAGCTTTCCATTGATACCTCACACGCACATATACAAGCTCTATAAGTCTCTGATTCTCAAGCAAACATTCAGAATTTGTTGTTCTTTTTGGTCAGCTGTATACATGGACATAATTTGAAGTGTTTACCCATCTTTCTCTTTATGCATGTATAAATAAACCTTATATTGATCTTATACACAAAAGTCCTCACATTATAGATTGAAGAATTGCATCAATTGGAGCATGAAAGGTTATGTTTTGCCCTCAAACATTTTGACAACTAAGAGTAAGCCAATTTCGAACACCTTCTGTTTTGTGGATTTTCGACCATCTTTTACTCATTATAACACTATAGTTTGTTCTTAAGAAATATGGATCTTGGAGTTGTGAGCAATTAGATACTTGAATCATTCGATTTGAAGTTCGGAGCTAGAGGTTATTAGTATTTTAGTAAGACATGCCGAGAAGTGACTTATGATGGGGAGAGATTTGGACTTTAAGTTGAATGTGAAATTTATACTAGTAGTTAGAGATAAAGATAGAAAATAATTTTATCATTTCCTAAGCCGAAATCATCAACTTTTGTAAGGTTCTAGTATTGTTATTTCGGGAGCTCGGATTATTATTCTTGAAACCTTGAAGATTATTCTTGGAGCTTGTTTTCTCTTATTTTGGAGTTCATATTTCTTATTATTTCTCTTGCATCCTTGGTGGCTCATGGTATACACATCTTAACCTTCTTACTATGTGACATTTATATTATATTTACTTGAGTATGTGAAACATATGACAATATGTTATATTATTATGTGTATGTCTACTTTAGTGTTCATGCATGTAAATTTTTTGAATTTCTACGATGTAAAAATGCGTAAAAATAGTGTTTTGAGCTGTTTTTGTGAAGTTATTGTTGTGAATAAATTTTGTGTGAGCTTGGTAACTTTTGGAATGTATTACAATAAATAAATGTTAGAAAATCATTTAGGTTTATTTCCATAAATTTATTTCATTAAAAGGGTTATTAATTGAATTTTAACTAATAAAATATTTTCTAATATATTAAAAGGAGTAAAATATAAAATAATTACTGAATGAAGTTATTTTGTGCTATAATTTTTATGAGACTCTTATATAGGCAGTACGTGTATAATTTGATTATTGGATAAGTTTATATGAGCATCTATGGACCACTGTAATTTTAAATAAAACGATAATTCTAAAAATGATAAAACATGAAATAAATACTAAATGGACTATTTTGGACTTAAAATTTTTACGAGACACTCTTATATGTAGTAGGATCATATGAGGACCTCTTGGACAATATCTTTGTGGACATTTGAGGACATTAAAAATTTTATGTCGGTTTATCGGTAAATTGGCCAAACAATTTAGTTAAATCCATAGACTTGTTTTTCTTGAACTTTTTGCTCTAAAACTGACTTCATGTAGCTTCTGGATTTCTAATATATTTTTATAATATTTTGTTATTGTGGATTTTTAATTAAGTTACATGATTAATCAATGGAAACTCCTTATTAAATATTACGAAAAATTTCCTTATCCTTTATAAGTTTATATGGTCTTGCAAAGAACTTATATAACCCCCATAAGCTTGTCAAAATAAATTTGTGTGACATGTAACTTAGCAAAATATACTAATTATTATATATTATTGTTTTGAAATCGTTTGATTGAAAACAATTGGCATATATATGAAATTGAAGGTTGATAGGAGATTGAATACTCTTTAGAGGGCCGGGGAGAGGCTAAATAGAGAGTATGCCCGTTTAAAATTTTTCTCTGGAAGGTAAGTTCAAGAACTTGGGAGACCTTTCAAAACAATTCTCTGGAACTATTTTAAGTCGAATAATAAATCCAAGAACTAAATGCGAAAATGAACTCCAACAAGAACAAAAGATTTGTTCACGAGGTTCAGCTATCAATAGCCTACTCCCTGCCTATGGGTTCTTCTTTAAACCTTAGGATTCAATGTCTTTTATTAATGAACCGTAGATGATTAAAATGATCTCTTTATCTTCTCTCACTACGTTATTCCCCTTGAAGAACATTTTACAAGTTCCCTTAATAAAAGTTCTAATCCCAATCTCACAAAAGAGAAATACAATGAATACTTTTTAAAAAATTCCAAAGTTTAAGCGTAGATGAAATAAAAATTCTAACTCTCTATTACTTTAAGACCTATTACAAATGAGAGAGTTAGATGAATTAAGTTTACAACACTTATTGATATTACGAGTCAATGTAAGTAGAAAGTTAGATCGTTTGTTGTGTTGCAATTCTCTTAATTGTTGAATGAAGCCTCTTATATATATGTTAAGCCTCCAACATAGCCATCGAAACAATCGAAACTTCATTCCCTGATTTTCGCCAACTGGTTATGCTGGTCATCAAAGTCTTGGACAACAAGTAATATTGACGCTTCACCTTGACTTGTTTCCAAATCTTTGAGATCCTGCCACATTAATACTCATGCCAAGCATTGAATATTCATTAATGTAAACAAAACAACCGAAATATATAAGCCACATATTATTCCTTGAATTTAGGTTCATTTGAATTATTCTCCCTATATTTTAGGTCAGCTAAAAAACAACTCCATATTTATAGGAAAACTTGTAATTAGTATAATCTTGTTTACCAAGTGAATTACTTAGTTAATTTATCAATTTACAGACCGTGTATTTTAGCTATAAGAAAAAAATGTGTAATTAAGCCATAAGTTTTAGTTAGTTTAAACTACTTATCTAATTAAAACGTTAAACTAAAGTCAATATCTCAACACATACTTGGACTTAAATTATCTATCTATTAAACACTTTATATCTAATATCATTTTGGACCTGTTTATAAACAACTAAATATAATTACTTAATTTATTTGTTTAATTTAATATGTGTTTTGAATATCATTACTTAAAGGAGTTAAGTCTTCAATCTCTCCCTTGATGAAAGTTAAAATCATATTTTCCTAAATCATATTACTAAGTGAACATGATTTAAAACATGATAAGAATAAACCCTTAAATAAATTTATAAAGACATGTAAATTGAACATTCAAGCACAACACAACAATATTCCAAGATATTGATAAATTCAACATTAAAGTACAAGATAGAGATTTTTCAAGATATTGAAATCTGTCTCAAATCAGTATCATAATTATAATATAATACATGTATAAACCAATGACATGCATAGATTTTAATATCAATAAAAGTTTATCTAAACCAGCAAGCAACCAAAATGTGTTCCTTAAAATAAGCTAGAACAAGTAATGTAAAAGATAAGGTAAAAGATAATGTGTTCTCATATTACAAAACCTCTCTCTTATATAGTAGTGCTCAAAGATGAAGTGATCTAGGTCTTCAAAATAGAGAATAATCCCTCAAATGACGTAAAAGGCCATCAAGAGAGCAGTGAACCCAAAAAGCCCGTCTTCGAAGAGGGAACAATCAGTCGTTCTCATAGGAATGATTGGTCGTTCAACATTCTAATCTATGTTGGCTTCATGGTGGCAATGGAGGAAACGAGTGGTGCTCCCTTGGGAACGATCGGTCGTTCAACATTTTAATCTCAATCCTTTAAATTGCTGTTCAAGGTTGAGGGAAGGAGTGGTCGTTCCCTCGGGAACGATTGGTCGTTCTCTTGGGAACGGGTGGTCGTTCCCTTTTCTGATCTTTGTTCTACAACTTGTGGCTCAACGTTAGGGAACGAGTGGTCGTTCCACTTTCTGATCTTGTACAATAAAGAACGGGTGGTCGTTCTACTAGGAACAGGTGCTTGTTCTCTTGCTGAAATCTTGTTTTCTTCCTTGTCTTGGTTTGGCTTTTATCTTTTTATGATTGCTCGATCTCATTCCTCCCTTGAGACCTTTGGGGTTTAGGAACCATTATCCCTAGCATGCTTTGGCTCCGAAATATGTGCAAAACCTACAATTACATGGCAAACGCATACTACCTTCGAAGAGGGTGTAAATCCAACAAAAAGACGTATATATGAATGAAAAATCGAGTGCAAACAAGCCATAATAAGCTACAAGGTAAGGGAAAATTAAGCGTTTATCAAGACACCTATTGAAAACATAGTGTGCTGTATTAACTGCCTCGGCCCAATAATGTTTGGTTAATGCATATTCTATGAGATTTCTTCTAAAGTGCGATTTTTCCTTTCAACCACACCATTTTGTTATAGTGTCCTAGGAGTTGAAAAGTTATGGGTTATACCGTATTTTTCACAAAAAGAATCAAAATCTAGTTGATCAAACTCTTTCCCATGATAACTTCTAATCGAAACTATTGGAAGATCCAACTGAGTTCGCATTTTTTTTACGTCTTGAAAATGGCTTCAAGGCTTCGCCTTTATCCTTCAAAAAATCAATCTGCATAAATCTAGAATAATCAACTATTACTAGAATATAAGATTTACCTTGTATGCTCCTTACACGCATTGGACCACATAGATCAACATGTAGAAGTTCACATGGTCTAGGAGTGCTTACCATTTTCTTCTGTTTAAATGAAATTCTTACTTGTTTACTTATAATGCATGCATCACATGAAGGACTGTGCTAGTAGTCAAGAGCTGGAAGTCCCTTAACCAGATCTTTACTTACTAATTATTTCAAGGTGTGCGTATTAAGCTTCAATTTTGATCATTAGTTATAGCCTTTAAACACTTGAAATTTTGAGCTGCAATTTCGTTAATATTCAAAGTATAAACATTATCATGTCTAAGGGCGGTAATTAATGTATCTCCGGTGTTAGGATTTTTGAGAACACATTTTTCTTTATCAAAAATTACTTGATTACCTTTATCATATCATTAGGACACACTTTGGAAGTTAAATTTTAGACTTTCAACCAAATAAATATTATCAATAACTTTAGAAGGATCCTTACCAACTTTGCCAACACCTAATATTTTGCATTTACCTTTGTCGCCTAAAGTAATCGAGCTATTGCACTTTTCTTCAATTTCTGAAGATAAAGAAACTTTATCGCTCATATGTCTCGAACATCCACTATTTAAGATCCATTTTTTCTTTTCCTACAAAACAAAAATAACCTTTCTCAACTTTACATAGCAAAACAAGTGACAAATTTGGGAGCATATTTTAGGTAGACCATGTTAAGTCGTCTTGTCCCTTTAGGAACCCAAATTTGTTTTATCTGCTCATATAATTCATAAGGAATGGTATTCTTGATGATATAGTTTTCCTTACGTTTGTAAGTGACATGTGAACTTGAGATGTCCTTTGCAACAATTGGAGAAAGTATGCATGCGTTTATGCTTGTATGCCTTTTAACAAATGTGGTTTGACTCTTATTGGGCTTAGCTTCATTATAAATAGCACGTTTATCATTAGATCCTTTTTGTTGTCTAAGCCTTTTACGAATTTAAATTCAGAATCATTTAGCTTAGTCAAGGATGGAAAACCTTTCTCAAACTCATATCTCAAACTCATTTATTCCGAAGATCAATGAGCTTTTTCATTTGACTAATATTCTGTTCTTTCAAGACTTTGACAGTCTCTTCAAATTTTAATTTTTCAATCATAAGTGATTCTTTTGTCTTTATAAGGTCTTCACAACGTTTGGCATAGTGACAAATTCTTTCTTCTAATATTTTTTTCTCATATTTTAAAACTTGTTCAATTTGAAACATATTAAAGAGAGCTTTAACTAATTCGTCTTTAGAACAAGAGTTAAGAAAGTCAAGTACCTCATTGGAACTTTTTTCTAGTTCGTCATCTTTGTCATCATTTGCCATTAGACATAAGTGAGTTTGACCATCTTCATTTCTCGATTCGGTTGACCCTTTAGAGTCAGCATGTAACACCCGAATTTCCTCCCTTCCTTCACGATTCTGGGTTCGTTTAAGAAACGAACCCAGAATCGTGAAGGAAGGGAAATTCAGGGGTGTTACACAACATTCATTGCTTGTTTCTTTTTGTTTCTCTTGTAGTATTCGTTTTTCTTTTTAGGACATTCCTTTACAAGATGCTCTGTGGATCCACACTCAAAACAAGCAAGTTCGTTAGTTTTGGAATTGCAATTAGAAGATTTACCTTTGTAGTCGTTTCTAGATTTGAATTTTTTATATCTCCTTTGCATTTTCATAATTCCTTCTAGACCTCTTGTGATTAAGGCAAATTGATCTTCCTCATCATCACTTTCCTCATATTCTTGATGCTTCTTTTCCTTAAGTTCAAGATTCTTCAT
Organism: Amaranthus tricolor; assembly: GCF_026212465.1. Taxonomy (NCBI): domain Eukaryota; kingdom Viridiplantae; phylum Streptophyta; class Magnoliopsida; order Caryophyllales; family Amaranthaceae; genus Amaranthus; species Amaranthus tricolor. Next base: position 17,145,580 of record NC_080058.1, read on the forward strand.
GGATGGTGTTAAATCACTTTCTCCATCATCATGTAGGGTAAGTTCATGAGTTGTAAGCTTTCCAAGAAGATTGTCTAGTGATCGTACTCTCAAGTCTTGAGCTTCTTTAATGCCGGTGACTTTTGGACACCGTTTAGATCTTGGAAGACACCTCAAGATCTTCTGGACTTTTTATGCATCAGTAAAAGTTTTGCCAAGAGAATTCAAACTATTAGTCATCAATGTAAAACGAGCAAACATTTTATAAATATTCTCATCCTATTTCAACTTGAGCATTTCGTATTAATGCATATGGACGTTGATCTTTGTCTCCTTGAATTGACTTGTTTTTTCATACTTCACACCCAAATTATCCCACATTGCTCTATAGTTTTTGGGACACGGATTCCAAATCACTTTGTGAGTATTCGGACTCGGATTTTGGAACATTATTATCTTGAGCGTCCTTTTTCATTGGCACCTTAGGTCTTTTGTTTATGATGTCCCAAAGTTTTATATCTTGATCAATCACAAACATCTTCATCAAAGTTTTCCAATGAGAGAAATTTGTTCAACAAAACAAAAGAGGTCTAGAGCACGAACGACCTTGAGCAAAGAACCTTTCTCCTATCGGACCCATCACAAAAGATTAATCTTTATAAGTGAAACACAGCTCTGATACCAATTGGAGGTTGATTGGATAGCGAATACTCTTTAGAGGGGGGTGGGGGTGAATAGAGAGTATGCTCGTATAAAAATTTTCTTTATAAGGTAAGCTCAAGAGCTTGAAAGACCTTTCAAAAATAGTTTTCTGAAACTGTATTAGGTTGAATAATAAATGTTGGCCTTTTAGGTTTTGATGATCACTTCATTTTTAAATAAACAAACATGTTTTAGAGATTGTTTTGTAGGTAAATATCCGATTTTGTTAAAATCGTTGATGAAGCCTATGACTTGGTTCGTGGAAGTTGTACGTGTCTTAAATATCCAAGAAGTTAGATAAATGCATAGGATGTTAAAAGTAGACAGGCGGTTTACTGTTCCCAAAGTTGACAATCTGACGGAAGTTGTAGATGGAGACAATACACTGTTCCTACGTTGTAAGTCTGGAGAAGACATCGGCTGGAAAACTGCAAATAATTTATTTTCTGTTTTTAAGTTGATGTAACGGTTAAGAGTTAAATTAGTTGCTTAATTAATTAATAAGTTGGTTGGAAAAAATATTTCTAGTCATCTAAAAATAACCTAAGACTTATTCTTTGTTGAGAAAAGGTCTCCTTTTATTTAGGATTTTCATTGAACTCCTATGCTATTTTTAGCTTGAGGGAACCGTCTCCTATTTTTAGCAAATGGTAACCGGTTCTATTTCTGGTTCTCCACTATCTTTTCCTTTAGGAACAAGTAAGTTAATGGACGTTATTTTGCAAAAGAAAGTTGGGGTTGTTCCCACTATAAATAGGAGGAACTATGCCTAAACCAGTTTGTATCCAAGAGTGTCCAATAAGGGAGATCAATTAAGAAAAATATTTTCTACTATTTCATGCCAATTAATTTATCATATTTTTCTTAAAGCAACTATTTAATTTTTATCCTCTTGAGAATTTGGCCTTGTAAAGGTAAATGAGTGTTTTGTTGTAACTCGACTCAAGGGAATTCTAGGGGAATAGAGAAGCTTCAAGAGAAGCGTTCGAAGAGAAAGAGAAGGAGAAAGAGAAGAGAAAGAGAAATAGGCCTAGAATAGAGAAGTTTCAAGTGAAGCAAATTGTTTTATGTGATTGTAATTGATTGCCTAAAGCAAATTGTTTCAAGTGAAGCAAATTATCAAGTATGGGGAGTTATTGAAATTGGAGACTTTGAGGTGACGACCATCAACTCCAATAACAAATCAATTCCAAAACCAATCACTGAATACGAGAAAGAAGATTTTCAAAAGATGGAGATGAACGCTCTTGCTATCAAATTACTTCACTGTGGTCTTGGACCAAATGAACATAATCGTATTATGGGTTGTAAAATGGCAAAGCAGATTTGGGACCTGCTGGAAGTTACCTATGAAGGTACCAGTGAAGTGAAGCGCTCCAAGATTGACCTATTGATGTCCAGATATGAAAGGTTCGTCATGGAACCTAGAGAAAACATCCAATTCAAGAGATGTTCACCAGGTTCATGAATATAACAAACGAACTTGTATCACTTGGTAAGATTATTCCCGTTGATGAACAAGTCAGGAAAATACTTAACAGTCTTCCTCAAGATGAACGCTGGAGAGCCAAGGTCACAGCCATCCAGAAATCAAAAGATTTTACCAAGTTTAATTTGGAAGAGCTGGCTGGTTCCCTCATGACTCACGAGTTGCATTTGGGAACAGCGGACAGTTCCCGAAATAAAGGCCTGGCTCTAGCAGCAAATGATCATGAAGAATCAGAAACTGATGAAGAGGAGACTGCTATGTTGGCAAGAAAATTCAAAAAGTTCTTCAGGAACAGTAGATGGAAATCAAAGACATAACAATGAAAGAGAAACTGCTAACACGAAGACTAATTTTGAATGCCACAAATGTGGAAACACCGACCACTTCATCAAAGATTGCCCTCAATGGTAGAATGACAAGGGCAAGGGAAAGGCAACATAAGCTGGAAGACAACCCAAGAAAGGAAACTTCAAAACAGACTTTCGGAAAGCAATGATCGCAGCCTGGGATGATACCGAAAGTGAAGCTGAAACAGAAGCTCCAGTAGAAGAAGAAACTGCAAATCTGTGTCTCATGGCATCTCACCACAGCAAGGATGAAGAGTCTAAGGAAAAGAAGGTAATGTGTTCTAACTCATTTCCTAAACACCTATTTAAATTCAGCAAGAATAAATTAATTAAGTTGCTCTTGGAGACACAAGAGAAATTAGATTAACAGAATACTAAGAATCTCCAAATTAAGAAAGACCTTAACTCAAGTAGAGATCACGTTTCCTACCTAAATTCATTTAGGATCGATGTGCAAAGTAGATTTTTTAATTTGCTAGATCAGAATATAATGTTGAGAGAAACATTGGAGAATATGAAGCAAGAATTTATTATTCTTAATATTGAAATAAACCAATACAAATTGCTAGGATTAAGAAGGAACGTAAATGAAATATCCACTCACGTGTTTAGCACAAAATTTCAAGAGATGAAATTAAAATTAGAATCTTGTGAAAAAGAGAATGAATATCTAAAAGATAAACTCAACTCAAAAGGAAAAGGGAAAATCAATGAGGTTCCCAAATGGATTCTAGATGCTAAAACAAAGAGTAAAGAAGGCCTAGGTTATGTTAAGAATAATAGAACGAAAAATGTCTATGCAGATCTCCCCAGTAGTAAAATCTGTTCCTTTTGTGGGAAAAATGGACACCTAAAATATCAATGAGTAAAAAGGGAACAACATACCAAAGCAAATAAAACCTATGTGGAACGCATATGGATTAAGAAATATGATTCATGTATTATTGACAGGGAACCCAAGGATGACTGGGTTCCTGAACCTAACCATTAATTTGCTTTGCAGGTTCAAGTGAGGGGGAACAACTCATGGTATCTCGACAGTGGGTGTTCCAAGCACATGACGGGTGACAAATCTAGATTTCTCTCACTTGAAGCGTATGATGGGGGAACAGTAACCTTCGGTGACAATATGAAGGGTGAGATAATCGCCAAAGGAAAGGTTGGAAGGTCAAGTTCCCATGCCATTGACAATGTATTTTTAGTCGAGAATTTAAAACACAATCTTCTAAGTATTTCTCAATTTTGTGATAAAGGTAACTCTGTTAAGTTTACTTTTGAACGATGCATAATTTCTAGGAACGACACAGGAGACACTATGCTCGAGGGAATCAGAAAAGGGAACACTTATGTAGTCGACCTGGACACTATTCCCAAAACCAGTCTAACATGTTTAAGTGTTATAGAAGAAGACCCACTACTTTAGCACAAGCGTCTAGGTCATGCTAGTTATACATTGATTAATACATTAAGATCAAAAGACCTAGTTAGAGGACTACCAGCTAAAAAATTCCTTATGGATGAAATTTGTGATCCTTGTGCCAAAGGAAAACATGTAAGGTCATCTTTTAAATCAAAGAATATGGTGACTACCTCTAAACCGCTGAATTAATTCATATGGATCTATGTGGACCTATGAGAATACAGAGCCGTAGCGGCAAAAAATATGTGTTTGTCATTGTTTATGATTATAGTAGATTCACTTGGAATTTATTTTTAGTAAGCAAAGATGAAGCTTTTGATGAGTTTGTTTCTTTCGCAAACAAAATTCAAAAATCTACTAATAATCAAATAATTCACATAAGGTCTGATCATGGAAAAGAATTTGAAAATTCAAACTTTACAATATATTGCAATGAACATGGAATTAATCACTTTCTGCACCAAGAACACCACAACAAAATGGAGTGGTAGAAAGGAAAAATAGAGCTTTAGAAGAAATGGCCAAAACCATGTTGATTGCTAGCGGTCTACCGAGAAATTTTTGGGCAGAGGCTGTTAATACTGCTTGTTATATTATGAATCGTGTATTAATAAGACCAATCACTTCAAAGACACCCTATGAATTGCTTAAAGGTGTTAAACCAAACATTTCCTATTTTCGTATATTTGGATGCAAATGCTTTGTTCATGTTAATGGAAAATGAAATATAGGCAACTTTGATGAAAGAAGTGATGAAGTAGTATTTCTTGGCTACTCATCACATAGTAAAGCTTACGGAGTTTATAATAAAAGAACAATGTGTGTAGAAGAGTCAGTTCACATCATTTTTGATGAAACTAACTTTTCAACAAGTGGACAGGATATCAACAATGTCAAAATAGGTCTTTCTCATCTAGAAGACGATGATGAAGAAATGAAAATGCTAGATCAAGGAACAGCAGGTGGACAGCCAATACAAGAAGATGCAGAAAGAACTAATCAAGTTCAGGAACTGCCAGAACATCAAGACCAGCAGACTGTTCCTAATCCAGCCGTACCCACAGACGAGCAAGATGATCCAGAAGCTGAACAGAATGGCAATCTAGTTGTTGAACCAGAACATGCTACTATTCCCATAAGAGAATTTGTGCCTAAGCCTTGGAAATATCAAAGTTACCATCCTCTTGATTTGATTGTAAGTGATATGAATAAGGGAACACAAACCAGATCCCAAATTAGAAACTTTTGTGCACACTTTGCGTTCCTATCATCCCTTGAACCCAAAAACCATGAGGAAGCTCTAAAGGATTCCGAATGGATAGTAGCCATGCAAGATGAATTGAATGAATTTGAAAGAAACAAAGTATGGCACTTAGAGCCCAAACCAAAACACAAAAAGGTAATTGGTTTAAAATGGGTATTTCGGAACAAACTAGATGAGCACGGAATAATTGTAAGAAACAAAGCAAGGCTCGTGGTCAAAGGGTACAACCAAAAAGAAGGTATTGATTACACCGAGACTTTTGCTCCGGTAGCAAGGTTAGAGGCTATTAGAATTTTAATTTCTTTTGCTGCATTCATGAACTTTAAATTATATCAAACGAATGTGAAAAGTGCTTTTTTAAATGGCTTTCTTGATGAAGATGTTTTTGTTGAACAACCCCTAGGTTTTGAAAATACCTCTTGTCATGATCATGTCTACAAGCTTGATAAAGCTCTATATGGCTTGAAGCAAGCTCCTAGGCAATCGTATGAAAGACTGTCAAAGTTTTTGATTCACAATAACTTTGTTAGAGGAAAAATCGACAAAATCTTGCTCTTTAAGAATAAAGGTTCTGATATTTTGGTTGTTCAAATTTATGTTGATGATATTATTTTTGGTGCCACCAATGATTTATTATGTAAAGAATTTGCCAACCTTATGGCCACAGAATTTGAAATGAGCATGATGGGAGAATTAAATTTCTTCCTTGGTTTACAAATTAAACAAACTAAAAATGGTATTTTTATCCATCAACAAAAATACATAAAAGATCTTTTTATGAATTATGGACTAAACAACGCTAAGACCAACCATACACCTATGGCTACAAATGTTAGATTAGATGAAGACTTAAATGGGATTAATGTCGATCAAACAATGTATCGAGGCATGATTGGTTCTTTATTATATCTAACAGCTAGCAGACCTGATATTTTCATTTAGTGTTAGTTTATGCGCTAGATTTCAGTCTAACCCCAAAGAGTCACATTTTACTGCAGTAAAAAGAATTCTGAGATATTTAAAGGGAACAAATGACTTGTCCCTATTTTACCCTAAAAGTGATGTCTATGACTTGAAAGGTTTTAGCGATGCAGATTATGCTGGAGATCTTGTAAACAGAAAAAGTGCTTCAGGTATGGTACAATTTCTTGGCTCTTGTTTAGTGTCATGGTGCTCCAAGAAACAAAACATCGTTGCATTATCCACTGCTAAGACTGAATATGTAGCAGCAACAGCTTGCTGTTCCCAAATGCTTTGGATAAAGCAGCAGCTAAGAGATTTTGGTATTAAATTTGAATGTGTTCCTATTTACTGTGATAATACAAGTGCCATATGTACATCCAAAGATCCAGTGCATCATTCTAGGGTTAAACACATACATATAAGACATCATTTTCTTAAGGACAATGTAGAAAACAAAAATATAATAGTCAAGCATGTCAACACTAATGAGCAAGTTGCAGATATCATGACTAAACCGCTTCCAAGGGAACAATATCAAAAGATGAGATTGGAACTCGGTATGATCAAGCTCCAGTAAAGTTGATAGCAAGAATTCCCCATGAAGCATCATGAAATTGAAAAGGTTAAATCAACCACAAAACCTTGATTGAAAATCAATTATTGAAGGGATCAGGTATGCAGTTAATAAAGTACGTACTATGAATGTCTTCTTGATTGCATGTTTTGAATTGATCGGACCAAAGCAGCATGTGTTCATTATTTTTTTTCTTTTTCAAGATAATATGATAATATCATTTTTCAGGTTTTATTTTTATTTTTTATTTTTTTTTCTTTTTCATATTTTCTAATATATGGTCAACTCAAATTAATTAAATAATGGGAATTGGATTTATTTACTCATACAATGAATTTACCCTACAACTCTTCATTAACCATTTGATTTAAATTGAAATGATTAATGCATTAAAGAGTTGAAATTTTAGTTAACCGTCCCTTCACCCATATATTAACCCCCTTCCTCGTGTCACACCTATTACGCTTTACTTGTTTCCCTCAGCAAACGTCACTCATCATCTTCCCTCTCTCAATACTTCTTCAAAATCACAATGAAAACACCAAAAACCTCAAACTCCGGCAAGAAAATGAACAGGAAAACACCAAAATCCTGTAAAATTTCTCAGCCGCAACCTCTTAAGGTGGTTCATCCTTCAACACAGATTGACGCTCCACCATCCTCATCTACCGAAACCAAAAATGAAACCCCAATTCTATCCACAATACATGTAGGAACCAAACGCCAGATCTCCACACCAAAAGGTGGTTCATCATCTAGACCAACCAAACGTTCAAATATTACTGATCCCGATAGTGCTGAAGAAGTTTCAAAGGAAATGTCTGTAGGGTTCAGTTTAGACAAGTACTGGTATGATACTACTCCTTTTCCACAACTTCATGCCATTTTACAAAATCAAAACTGGGAAGTATTGATGACCGATTTCAGTTGCAACCCAATATTTCCTAACCTAATGCGTGAATTTATTTTAAATTTCTCTATTGATTGTGGGGTGTGTTCTAGCACTGTTAAGGATGTAAAAATAGAATTTAACAGTGTTATGTTGGGGGAATGGTTCAATGTCCCTGCTGTTGGATTTGACACCTATCATGTTGGCTCGAAAATAGTATTTTCAAGGATTAATGAACGAACTCTTCTGAAATTCTTAGGAATAGATCAAAAGAAAGGGAAAATAAGCCACAGCATCCTGTCTTCTTTGCATAAATTGTTGTACAATATTGCTCGTAGATTCATCTTACCACGAAATTCCAAACGAAGTGAGGTTAGTCTACGTGATGCCACTTTGATTTATTGCATGGCCAATCATATTAAAATGAATTTTCCTTCCTTGATGATTTCTCATCTTTCGGACTGCATTGAAAAGGGGAGTTTTGTTGGATATGGAGAGCTATTGACATGGATTTTCAAAAGATTTGGTGTAAATCTAGATGGCTTGCAGTTCCCTATGGGTCATAATATGAAAATAGGTGCCAAATGCTTACACAATCTGCACTTAAAATTGAATGATGAAGGGATATTGGTACATGCTGTGGAAGAGGTTAATGATGTTGATTCAGAACAAGACAAGGTTGAGGAAGTAAAGGAACAACTAGTTGAGGAAGAAAAGGAGCAGGAGTTTGTTCCCATTGCAACCACTGAAACAGCAGAAACTAGGGAACAGGGAGAAGCAGCTAGTAAGGGGGAATCAGGAGATAAAGGAGAAGCTATGGAGGATGATGATTGTCACATTCTAGGTAGTGACTCAAGTGACAAGGAGATTGTGATAGCTATGAGGAAGCAACCTGGTTCAGTACAGAGAAAAAGTAGGAGGTTGGTTTCTAAACGTAAGGTTGTTATGGATGATGATATCACATCTCACAATATCCCTGAACCTACAAAATATGCACCTCCCTCTTCCAAACCAGCCACACCATCATCACATAAAATTCCATCACCACTACCATTACCTATACAGCCTACACCACCACCATTTCCAACACATACTTCACTAGGTATAGGCTGTGCTAATTTTGATTCTATTCCTGCAGCTTCTCTCGACTCCCTCCTCTCTAAGCTCAATGACCTACAGTCTCAATTCTTTGCTTTTCAAGATGAAACTCGTGTCTTACTTGCCTCAATCACTGATCCAACTCATCCAGATGGAGAACCATCTTGGTGCCAAGCTGGACACAATTGAAGTGCAGACTGAGTTCATAGATGAAGATGAGACTGCTCCCTGATTCCTCTTCCCACATTATTTAATGATCATTTTTTGGCCTTACTATCTATCAATCTAAAATTATCAAACATTTTTTTCTTTTGTACCATCTGGGGTACAAAGATGTATTTCTTTTGTTGAAACAGCTGCTACAATTCCTTTATTTTATATTGGTCTGTGATGTTATAATATGTGCATCTTTGGATTGCATTACATGGTGCTTGCCTTTATTTACTGTTTCTGATTTTCTTCAATGAAAAAATATTTACATTTGCGCTGTGGTTTGTTTATACTCATTCTTTTTGATTGATGACAAAAAGGGGGAAGGTATTGCACAAACTTAAGAGAAGTTGTGAATACTACAGTTTCCATATCTTGATTGATTTATATTGCTCTAATAATGGAAGTTTTGAATACTCATTCTTCAATGTGCTACATATATGATGCTCTGATGATATCTAAGCTATATACTCTGATTATGATGATTGTTATTCTGATCATGTGCTATGATTATGCTAGGTTTAAACTCAATATTGTTCCAGATTAAGTTTATGAATATCTTGACTAATTGAGTTTATGAATATCTTGATTAATTGTTCTGGTTACATTTTAAATATTTAAGGATTTGTGTTAACAAATTTTTTTTATATACATATTTGATATTATGTTTTTATATATGGAGTAAACTATTTTACTATGAGTGCATGGTAAATTGTATTGCAACAAGTTAATTTACTAAGTCATTTAGAGTTCCTTTAATCTCTGGTATGCTAAAAGAATTTTGTTTTACTCTATCTTACTTAAGTTTGTTTATAAGTTTTTCTTCATCAAAAAGGGGGAATTTGTTGGTCTCTTAGGTTTTGATGATGACTTCACTTTTAAATAAACAAACATGTTTTAGAGATTGTTTTGTAGGTAAATATCCGATTTTGTTAAAATCGTTGATAAAGCCTATGGCTTGGTTCGTGGAAGTTGTACGTGTCTTAAATATCCAATAAGTTAGATAAATTCTTAGGATGTTAAAAGTAGACAGGCGGTCTACTGTTCCCAAAGTTGACAATCTGGCGGAAGTTGTAGATGGAGACAGTACACTATTCCTACGTTGCAAGTTTAGAGAAGACATCGGCTGGAAAACTGCAAATAATTTATTTTCTGTTTTTAAGTTGATGTAACGGTTAAGAGTTAAATTAGTTGCTTAATTAATTAATAAGTTGGTTGGCAAAACTATTTCTAGTCATCTAAAAATAACCTAAGACTTATTCTTTGTTGAGAAAAGGTCTCCTTTTATTTAGGATCTTCATTGAACTCCTATGCTATTTTTAGCATGAGGGAACCGTCTCCTATTTTTAGCAAATGGTAACCGGTTCTATTTCTGGTTCTCCACTATCTTTTCCTTTAGGAACAACTAAGTTAGTGGAAGTTATTTTGCAAAAGAAAGTTGCGGCTGTTCCCACTATAAATAGGAGGAACTACGCCTAAACCGGTTTGTATCCAAGAGTGTCCAATAAGGGAGATCAATTAAGAAAAATATTTTCAGCTATTTCATGCCAATTAGTTTATCATATTTTTCTTAAAGCAACTATTTAATTTTTATCCTCTTGAGAATTTGGCCATGTAAAGGTAAATGAGTGTTTTGTTGTAACTAGACTTAAGGGAAGTCTGGGGGAATAGAGAAGCTTCAAGAGAAGCGTGAGAAGAGAAAGAGAAGAGAAAGAGAAATAGGCTTAGAATAGAGAAGCTTCAAGTGAAGCAAATTGTTTTATGTGATTGTAATTGATTGCCTAAAACATAGTAAGAATTTTGAAATCCCGGGGGGGTCGTGGTTTTTCCTTCTGATTAGGCAGAGAAGGTTTCCACGTTTGTCACCTTTTATCTTTTTCACTTTAAGTTTAAGTTTTATTTTATTGTTATAATTCCGCAAAAATAGAGTCAAAAATCTTAAGCTTAATACACAACAATTCACCCCCCTTATTGTTGCATTCGACCATCTCTTTGTATTTCTACAATAAATCTAACAAAAAAAAATTGCAAAAATGAACTTAAACAAGAACAAAGGATTTGTTAACGTGGTTTAGCTATCAATACACTACTCCTCACCTCTGGGTTCTTCTCCAACCCTTAGGATTTAACGCCTTTTATTAATGAACCCTAGATGACTAAGAAGATCTCTCTATCTTCTCTCACCACATTTTTTCCCTTGAAGTACATTTTACAAGCTCCTTAAATAAAAGTTCTAATCCCAATCTTACAAAAGAGAAATCAAAAAATACTTTTAAAAGTATTCCGAACTTTAGGCGTAGATAAAATTAAAATTCTAACTGTCTTTTACTCTAAGACCTATTACAAATGAGAGAGCTAGATGAATTAAGTTTACAAAACTAGATCGTGAGTTGTGTTGCAATTTGCTTAATTCTTGAATGAAGCCTCTTGTACATATGTTACGCCTCCAACATAGCCGTTAAAACCATTGAAACTTCATTCTTTGATTTTTGCCAACTTGCAACTAAAACTGACGCTCCACCTTGACTTGTTCAACACACACGTTTTTGAGATCTTGCCATATTAGTACTCATGCCAAGCATTAAAATATTGATTAAATCATACAAAACAAACGAAATATATAAGCCACATATTATTCCTTGATTTTAGGTTCATTTGAAATAATCTCCCTATATTTTAGGTGAGCTAAAAAACAACTCCATATTTATAGGAAAACCTATAAATAGTATATCTTGTTTACCAAGTAAATTAATTAATTTATCAATTTATAGACCGTGTAATTTAGCTATAAGATAAAAACGTGTAATTAAGCCATAAGTTTTACTTAGTTTAAAATACTTAATCTTATAAAAATGTTAAACTTAAGTCAACATAGTTCAAACTTATTTCAACACATATTTAGATTTAAATATTCTATCAATTAAACACTTTATATCTAATATGATTTTGGACATATTTGAACAACTAAATATAATTACTTAATTTATTTGTTTAATTTAGGGAAATCATCAATGGTACCTATGAGTTGTGGCATTTTAACAATGGTACCCCGTTGTTTTTTTATTATTAATGTTACCCTCGTATTATTGAGCGTTTTACAACCGTTACCTTTTTACATTATCCGTCCAAAACCGTTAAATTTTTTTCATTTTCTTTTATTTTTCAATTCAAAACATAAAAGAAAGTTAATAGTTTTGAACGATTTGGGACGGAAAAAGTTAAAAAAGTTTACTATTGTAAAACGCTTAATAATACGAGGATACCATTGATAATAAAAAAAATTTATGGGTACCATTGATAAAGTGCCAAAACTTAGGGGTATGATTGATAATTTCCCTTTAATTTAATATGCGTTTTGAATATCATCACTTAAAGGAGTTGAGTTTTTAGAAATTAAATCTCAAGTTGCGTTTTTTAAGCTTTTATGTCACTTGCCTAAATTAGGTCAACCTTGATTTGTTAGACATGAAACTTGACACATAACACTAATTAATGTACATTATTGTTTTGAAATGGTTAGAATTGAAAAAGAGGCATATGTGCAAAATTACTTGCCAGTTGCGCTTTTGAGCCTTTATAAGCTTTTATACCACTAACTTCTGTACAATAGTTCAAACTTGAATCTTTGACATGAAACTTGGCACACAACACTAATTAGTATATATAGGTGTTTTAATATGGTTATAATTGTAAAAATAGGCATATGTATAAAATTACATGGCAAGTTGTGCTTTTAAGCCTTTTTAAGCTTTTATGCCACTTATTTTCTTAAAGTAAACTTCATTTGTTTTGAATGAGACTTGGTACACAGAACTAATTAGTCTATACTATTGTTTTGAAATGGTTAGAATTGAAAAAATAAGCATATGTATGAAATTAATTCTTAAGGTTCATTTCTATAGCTTTCTAAGCTTTTATGACACTTTGTTAAAGTAGTTTAACCATGGTTGTTTCGGTACGAAACTTGGCACACAATACTAATTAGTATATATTATTGTTTTGAATGGTTAGAATTGAAAAAATAAGTATATGTATGAAATTACGTGTGAAGTTGCGCTTATAAGCCTTTTTTAGCTTTTATGTCACTAACTTGCTTAAACTACTTCAAACTTGATTTGTTTGGCATGAAATTTTGCACACAACACAAAATTAGTATTTATTATAATTTTGAAATGAATAGAATTGAAAAATAGGCATATTTAACAAATTAAGTCTCAAGGTTCGTTTTTAAGCCTTTTTAAGCCTTTATGTCACTAACTTGCATATAGTAGTTCAAACTTAATTTGTTTTGCATTAAACTTGGCACAAATACTAATTAATACATATTATTATTTAGAAATGGTCAGAATTGAAAAAATATGCAAATGTAAGAAACAAAGTCTCAAGGTTCGTTTTTTAACTTTTTAAGCTTTTATGCTACTAACTTGCTTAAAGTAGATCAAACTTAATTTGTTTGGCATGAAATTTGGCAAACAACACAAATTAGTATATATTATTGTTTTGAAATGCTTAGAATTGAAAAAATAGGCATATGTAAGAAATTAAGCCTTAAGGTTCATTTTTAAGCCTTTTTAGGCTTTTATGGCATTAACTTAGTTAATGCAGCTCAAACTTGGTTTTTTTTTTTTTGGAAATCAGAGAATATTATTATAAAATACGAAAAAACCATTGGACATTAAGTAGAAACGAAAAACATAGACATGTATAATGCACTACTAAGTTCTAAAGAAAGACATTGACCCATCAAAACATCACAGGAGTAACTATTATTCCAAAGCCAAACACCACAACAAAAGGATCAAAAAGCTCAGAAAACAACACCCAAAAACACAAAAAAGCAAAAAAATGACATGGCCCTAAAGCAAATCCCATCAACGAGCCCATAAGAGAACTATAGCCAAAGAAGCCCACTGCACCAGCGAACAGCAACAACACAACTGCACCAAAGGCACCAACAACCAATTCTGAAAGCAAACCCAGCCACAAACACAAGCCAACAATGAAAATTGGCAGCAGCAGCAGCCAATAGACAACACTAACAACAACATCCATACCACAGAACAATCACATCACATCACATCCCAACAGCAGCCCAAAGGATCACGTGCCAAGTTGCTTGAAATGATGTGTCAAGTTGCGTTAATAAGCATTCTAAAGCTTTTATGCCACTGACTTGCTTACTAATTCAAACTTTATTTGTTTGGCATGAAGCCTTACACCCAACACTAACTAGTCTATTTTATTGTTTTGAAAGTTATTATTAAAAATATAGCCATATGTAACAAATTAAGTGCGAAGTTGCACTTTTAAGCCTTTTTATGCTTTTAAGCCACTAACTATCTTAAACTAGTTCAAACTTGATTTATTTGGCATCAGTCTTGCCACACAACACTATTAATATATATTGTTCTATAAAAAGGTTAGAAATAAAATAAAAGGCATAAGTATGATATTAAGGTTCGTTTTTAAGCTTTTTTAAGCTTTTATGCCACTAACTTGCTTAAAGTAGTTCAAATTTGATTTGTTTGGCATAAATCTTGGCACACCACACTAATTAGTATATTTATTGTTTTGAAATGGTCATAATTGAAAAAATAGGCATATGTGTAAAATTAAGTCTCAAGTTCGTTTTAAAAGCTTTTTAAGCTTTTAAACCACTAACTTGCTTAAAGTAGTTTCAACTTGAGTTGTTTGGAACAAAACTTTAGTATATGTTATTGTTATAAAATGGTAAGAAATTAAGAAATAGGCATATGCTTGAAATGACATGCTAAGTTGCATTTTTAAGGCTTTTTAAGCTTTTATGCCACTAACTTGCTTAAACTAGTTGAAACTTGATTTAATTGGCATGCAACTTGGCACACCACGCTAAAAAGTATATATTATTGTTCTAAAATTGTTAGATTTGAAAAAATAGGCATATCCTTGAAATCACGTCCCAAGTTACGTTTTTAAGGCTTTTTAAGTTTTTATGCCACTAACTTGCGTAAACTAGTTCAAACTTTATTTGTTTGGAATGAAACTAGGAACACAATGCTAATTAGTATATATTTTTGTTTTGAAATGGTAAGCATTAAAAAAATATCCATAAGCTTGAAGTTACGTGCCGAGTTGTGTTTTT
>NC_080058.1:17165635-17260635 GCF_026212465.1 Amaranthus tricolor
TGAACCATTGGGACAACACATTAATATTCTATTCCCCCAAATTGAAGTCTATAAGATCCGCTACAAAAATCAATGGGAATGGCAGTAACAGTATTAGGCACCACAACCTTGGCCTTGGAAGGCAGCCATTTGTCATGTAAAGCTTTCACTATAGATCCATTACCTATCCTCCATCCAAGACCCCCAAGTAAAAGGGACTTTGCACCTGAAATGCTCCTCTAAGTATAGCTAGGAGTATAACCTCTACGCGCCTCTAACACTAGGAGTGTTTATAATATCTAGCATTGAACACTGTTGTTAGTAAAGGGTTTGCTTCCGTCACCAACCGCCAAGATTGTTTTGCAAGTAAAGTCGCGTTAAAAATATTCATATCTCGAAAGCCCATACCTTTCTTTCTTTTTGGTAAACTCATGTTGGACCAGCTGTGCCAATGTATCTTTCGTTTTTCATCATTTGAGCCCTACCAGAACTTTGCAAA
Organism: Amaranthus tricolor; assembly: GCF_026212465.1. Taxonomy (NCBI): domain Eukaryota; kingdom Viridiplantae; phylum Streptophyta; class Magnoliopsida; order Caryophyllales; family Amaranthaceae; genus Amaranthus; species Amaranthus tricolor. Next base: position 17,166,114 of record NC_080058.1, read on the forward strand.
CATAGCTTGAACATCATCAACCAGATCATCCGGGAGACGGAAGATGCTCATCATGTAAATAGGAATGGCTTAGATGACCACTTTGATGAGAGTCTCTTTGCCAGTACTTGAAATAAGTTTCTCCTTCCAAACATGGACTTTTTTCCAAATTTTCTCTTTCAGCCTTGAGAAAATATCTTTCACTGATCGCCCAATAATAGTAGGAAGCCCTAAGTATTTTTCATGAAGATCCACCTCCTTTACCTCAAAGATATCCGCAATCTCCTGTCTAAGATGATGATTGACACCTTTGCTAAAAGAAAAACCATCGAGTAATCCTGCACCGAAGCTTTAGCAAAGAGTATACTATCATCTGCAAAGAACAAGTGAGATAAAATAAGAGCACCACGATAAATTTGAATGCCATGAATAGTTCGCCTCTCTATACCACAAGCAATCAATCTGAAGAAAACTTGTGCACATATGATGAACAAATATGGAGATATAGGGTCTCCTTGTCTAAGCCCCCTAGAAGGAATAACATGACCACAAATCTTACCATTGATCTTGAAAGAAAAAGACACATTGGTAATGTAAGACATAATTCGACGCACCCAATTATCACTGAATCCCATTTTAGTCATGACTCGTTCTAGAAAAAACCATTCAACCTTATCATATGCTTTGCTCATATCTAGTTTGAGCACAGAGGCTTCTTTTCCTCCCACCCTTATCGTTTCATGGTATGGAAAGCCTCGAAAGCAAGGAGTGCATTATCGGTGATGAGTTGCTATGGAATAAAAGCACTATGATTAACAGAAATAATATTTCCCAAGAAGCCTTTAAGTTTATTTGCCATAGTTTTAGAGATAATCTTATACACCACATTACAGTAAGTTATGGGTCTAAAACTAGCAACAGGTTGAAGTTCAGAGTATTTGGGGATAAAAAAAACACAAGTTTTATTGATAGTTGGTGGATCAATATTACCCCTCCACCAGTTTTTTTACTAAACCCACAATCTCATCCCCAATAATATCCCAAAACTTCTTGAAAAAAAGAGCATGAATGCCGTCAATACCTACAGCCTTGGTCGGGTGCATTTGGAATAGAGCTACACGAATTTCTTCATGAGTAGGTTCTTCATCCAGAATAAAGTTAATATTATCAGTCACCAATTGATCGATACCTTCAAGAGCCTCCGGAAACCCAAGGGAGAGCTTATGGCAAAGATGTTCTCAAAATAAGTAGTGATAAGTCTTTCAATATCAGCCTTTGAAGTCTGCTAAGTCTCAACAGTATTCTCAAGACTGCGGATGACATTTTTCTTCTTCCTGGAGTTTTCCTTATGATGAAATATTTTGTATTGTTATCCCCATCTTCTAGCTCATTGACTCTCTATCTCATATGCCAGTATGCTTCTTCGACTCTGTGTAGTTCATCGAGCTCAGCTGCCATAGTATTACACGCTGCAATCATATTAGCATCAGGAGAAAGTCTTTGAGCTTTTGCAAGTTTCTTCTCAATAACTCTAAACATGTGTTTTACTTCAGCAAAGGTCTTGGCTACCCACTCTTTCAGGGTGTTAGCATAGTTCTCAAAGTTAGTTTCGATGGGGCTACTCAAGAATTCACCCCAAGGATCTAAAACTTGCAACTCTCGTTGGAGAGCCAAAAGGACTCAAAACGGAAAAGCTTTTCATTAACATCATCCAGCTGACGTCGCTCAGTATTGAGCAAAATCAGTGTGTGGTCCGATTTGTAAATGGGTAAGCGATGATTGATTTTAAATTGTATCACTAGTGGAAAAAACTTCATTTGCTGCGGGTTTTTAGCCATAATTTGCTGCGGTTTTGGCCCCAAGGAATTGTGATAGCAGCAAATGGCCTATTTTAAATGCTGCGGTTTAAAACTGCAGCAAAAAAGGGCATTATTTGCTGCGGTCAACCCATAACCGCAGTAAATAAAAAGGACTATTTGCTGCGGTCAGCCTCAAAACCGCATCAAATAGTTAATACTATTTGCTGCGGTTTTGAGGCTGACCGCAACAAATACTCCTCTTTATTTGCTGCGGTTATGGGTTGACCACAGCAAATAGTTGGTATTTTTTTTTCTTTTTTCGTTTACTACTAATAATAATCCAATAATAATGTACAATATAATAAACAATGATTAATCCAATAATCCAATGATAATCACAAATAATCACCAATAATCTCTTTGTAATAATAAACTCTCGATCGTATATATAATATAATATTATGTACGTACATGTATATAATATATGTTAATTAAAGTCCTAAAATATCTATACTAATTACAATTTATCAAGGACAAAAATTAGCAAGATACGCGGCAATCTTGTCTTTTAATTCGCGCATCTCTCCATTTCTCAGAAGGCGTGTTTCCCTCGGAATGTCATATAAAACCTATAATATAATATAAATTAAAAGATTAATAAACATTAGATTTTACCAATAATAATTAATATAGCAAATAAATATATATATTATAATATAATTTAAGAACTTAACAAATACTTACGACATATATTTTTTCGACTCCAACCACCTTCACGGATTTTATAATATTATCCACGTATTTTAACGTGTAGTAGCCGCAATCAACAGAATTAGAAGGTTGTTGAAAACACAAAAAGAAAATAGATGTTAGTGTCAAAAAAGCTTAAAAACGCAAAAAATCGCAACTAAATTAACACCTAATTTCTAGCATAAGACTATGATTTTCAATTCAAACCACTTCAACACAATATTATATACCAAATAGTGTTGTGTGCCAAGTTTCGTGCAAAATAAACCAAGTTTGAGCTACTTTATGCGCGAAAGTCCAAAAAAAGCTTTAAAACCCATAAAATCGAATTTGTGTACCTTTAATGTTGTCCATTTCGGAAATGTGGCTCTGGATGTAGATCCCATTTGTCCATGATCTTTCTTCATTGTGCTGAAATGCATGGGAAAAGTAATACTATTTATCTATATATATAACACTTAATTAAATCAAATTGGTAAAATAATTAATATTACGTACGCGTTCCACAACGCTTTGAATTTTGTGTTGCGAGGCGGGCTTTGAAGTTTTTTTAATGAGTCAAAGACGTGCACAACGTTTGTTAAAGGACAAGTGACCAAAAGTATCCTATGCAAACTACAAACGCAAAGTTAAAATCAACAAATTAGAGATTATGTGAACTTAAAAATCAAAAGATAAGTTCAATTTCAAAAATAAAACTTACTCTTCCACATATGGAGCCAGAATGAACGTGTGTTTAGATGCAAGGGAATTAGTCCAAGAAGTCTCAATGTATGCTATGACATCATCTGCATCATTTACACATTTAGTACCCGAAATCGACTCAGGACAAAACTATCCAATTTTTATTGGAGGTTCGCAAGAATTTAGCTCCTCGTAAGCCGCACTAAACTCACGATTAAGAAAATTTTGTCAGTAATTCGGTTATTAAAACAATTAAACAACAATGCCTGACTTGTAAGATAATAAACATCACCTCATGTAGACATGGATAAGAGCTACGTTCAACATCTCTCCTCTCAAAAATTGCGCAATGTCACTAGGACCAATAATTACAAATGGGCTCTCTAAAAAGCAGAATTGTTCCTTCTGTAGGTTTAGAATGATTGGGTTCTCCTCACTTATGCGAGATGCACAAGTGTGCAGCCATTTGCTATCTTGAGAGAGATCTTTTAGCTCCGCATCAGTCAAAATTGGAGTGCTTGGCATCTACTTTGACCCAGTCGACACCTTTGCTGAGGAACCGATCTCTCTCCAAGATCCCTTTGGACTCTTTTGCTATTTCAATTTATACAATTAAATTAGTGTAAGCATGCAATTAAAAAAATAAAAATAAATAAGCTACAAATGATTGTTACCATGTTAGTGAATCGGATCCAAGCATATGGCCATGTGACAAAACTACCTAGGGCGTCTGATAGTTTCTCAAGGCTCCATTCTAGCATTGGAACCGGGAGTGAGAAATCTTCAAACCCCTTTAGAATAGTTTCCACGGTCACACTGATATGGCCACTTGTAACAGGCATCGAATGCACTGTTTGGCCCTCTTTGGTTGGCTGGGCCACACCATATGCAACCTCAGTTAAGTCGCCATCACTAGCAACACCTAACTGAGGCAGCCACTAGTGGAAAAAGACGTATTTGCTGCTTATCATTTGCTGCGGTTTTTGTATGTATGCAACAATAAATAGGAAAAAGAAATTAAAAAAAAACCGTTATTTGCTGCGGTTTTACGCCTTGACCGCAGCAAATAAGTCTTTCAATTGCTCCGGTTAATTGAATGCCCGCAGCAAATACCCATTTTAAGCTTTAATTGCTGCGGTTTGTTACTTGCCCCCAGCAAATAAGTCTTCCAGTTGCTCCGGTTAATTGAATGCCCGTAGAAAATACCCATTTCAAGCTTTTCTATTTTGCAGGAAACTCACTAATTGCTGCGGTTAACATTGGCCCACAGCAAATAACCGTTGGAATAATTAAAATAAACCCGCCATTTTAGAAACTCGACTACATACGTATACACAGAACACTTTGCTTTTAAACGTTAACCTCTCAAACCCATTGAAAAAACGCTTCATCTTCATCTACTTCGTTCCTCTTCTTCATCTTCACAAACGTAACGTACAGCAGTTTCTTCAAAGTCGTTCTTCATCTTCATCTGCAAACTATCAAAAAACACTGTGTGTTAACAGTTCTTCATCTTCTTGGTTCATAAACCCACGAAATTTAATACTTTGGTCTTGTTCATCTTCAAAACCCACAACATTAAGGTATATTTTGTCCTTTTAATTTGTTAAGCTTTTAAGTTTTGCAAGATATTCATGGAAAAATTTGAAAATTATGGCTGTGTGTTAACCGTTTGTATATATACTAATTTTGTTTATCATATATATCATGTTTTGTTATTTTTTTAAGTAATTTCTTCAATTTATTTATGAATGTGTATGTAGTTGTGGTTTTTAAGTTTTAAATTTATCATAATTTTTTTTATAGTTTGTAAATTAGGTTGGTTTGTTTATGGTTAAATGAATGAGTTGTTGATATGAATGTTAATTTGTTGTCCAAGTTTAAGAATGTGATTTTATTTTGATTGTTTTATATGTTGTTAATATATATGAATTTATCATAATATATATTGAAGGCAAACAAATAAAACATAAGAAGTTGAGTAAATACAAAGCTATATGAATCTTAGAGTTGAAACTTACATACATTAGTGGGTGAGCCTTAAACCTTCTTTGAATGGTCAACAACAATTTGTATCATTCAAATGACTATACTAGATTTGCTTACATATTTCTTATTCATGAGATGTCCTAAGTACTGGAAATGTTCAAGGTGTATAAAGTTAAAGTTGAAATCAACTTAACAAATTTATTAAGAATGTCATATCCAATTGTATTGGTCATTATGATGGTCGAAATGATGGTAATGGCGAACAATGCCCGTAACCATTTGCAAAATTCCTAGAACAATATGGGATTGTCTCTTACTACACCATGCTAGTGTCACATAGCATGAGTGGTGCAGCTAAATTACGAAACAAAGTCCTTAATGACATGGTAAGACATATGATTTGCCATTCAATCTTACTCTAGAGTAAGGCATTAAAGACTACAACTTACATTCTAAATCAAATAGCAACTAACCAATTGCTAATACTCCATATGATCCTATTACTGATGTTATTTTTAAATGAGAACTGATATGTTCAATAAGAGTGTTGAGTTAGGGAGAGATAAATTTATAATAATTTTATAAGATAAAGTTATAAGCATTGGTTAAATATGTTTGTTATAAACAAGTATATATGTTCTAATATATTTCTATTCATACTCTTTCAGGTACTGATATACAATGCATCTATTCAGAGACGAAATTGTCCCCGAGATTAAGACCTCGGATAATGAGCATCGTAGTTATGACAGCGAAGAGGACCAAATTGTCAGATACGAGCGTATGGCTGAAGATGCTCCACCGATGGATGCTCCGACTACCAGTAAGAAAAGAAAAGGGCAAGGTCCTACGAAAAACCTCAAAGTCATAGAACCCATGCATTTGGAATACAATGCATTGGGTCAACCCTGCAGAAAATGGCGTAGGCAATATGAAAAATAAGTGGGTCTATGTATCCGCAAGCTTTCCATATTGCACGCATGGAATGAGGTTCCAGAGGGTTTGAAGAAATCTCTATGGAATGATACTGTAGTAAGCAACTTTACTATTTTTACTCATTTAGTTTCATTTTAAAATTAATTTGATTGACAGTAATAAATATAAATTTTTTTTGTAGAATCTTTTCCACATCGAGAGCGATGAGGACAAGAAGAATGTGTTTCTTTCAGCTGTTGCTGAAAGATTCAGAGATTTCAAATCCAAGCTAGTAACTGGCTGGATTACGAAGAGGCGTGCCCGTACGACCAAAAAGGTCAAAACGGGAAACGAAGGTGGAGAGCAATCACCTTCAAAGATGCCCTGGAAATATGGGGTCACATATCGAAGAGGGATTGGGAGGCCTTTGTTGCCAAAAGAACAACTCCCATAGTAGTTGTAAGTATTTCATATTATATTATAGTTTACCAATTTGAATTTACTTCTTTTGATTCAGTCATTAAACTAATACATGACATTCGATTTCTATTGACTAATTAGGAAAAGCGTGGTAAAGCTTCTAATTCTGCAAGCAAAAGGAAGTTTTACCATCGCTTGGGCCAGAACACGTACGATGAGGTCCGAAAAGAGTGGGTGGATGCGGGTTTATACCCCAATCAAAGTTTATCCACGCCCTCATCTACGACTACCTCCGCATCCGTGAATACTCCTGCTGGAGATCGGGTGCGTGATTGGTATTGCGGGCTTCATTCCCAAGATGCAAGTGGTAAATTTACCATTAATGATCCGGGAACGAAGAAGGCTGCTGATGCTGTGGTGAGTTTTGAAATTATTAAGTATATTCTTGATTTGTTTTGTATTCTTTGGCTTTGATGTACTTAAACTAATTGCTATATATGTCATTTTTTATTTGAACAGATGGGCTGGAAGGAAAAAGAAGCTACGGGGGAGTTCACCCCAAGAGACAATGTTGACGCATTGCATATGGTCTTAGGTTAAGACCACAGTGGGTGGGTAGTCAGAAAAGGAGGCGCTCGCGTGGGGTTACAGAAGGCATTCGGAAAAAAGTGTGTTGCTACTCAATCCCGAACGGCGCTGCGGGATGAAGTAGCAACCCTTTGAGCGGAGATTACGAAGGACGTTCTCGCCAAGCTGGCCGCCGTGTTGCAGAAGATGGGAGCACCCATTGTTGACTTGGCAAACCTGATTGTCGAGGATCAGGAAAGTCAACATGGGGATTCTAACGCTTTGGTCGAGCCAACACTCCAGCTAATTACCCCGGTAGCACCCCAGCTCATTACTAATACCCCTGAAGGGGAAAACCCCACACCGGAGAACATAAACTCCGTTGCTCAAAATCCGGAGCCAACTCCAGAGCCAGTGCTACAGGTACATACTTTTCAAATATATAGCACTTATTAATTTAATTAAATTGCAACGCGTTTTAATATTTTATTATTATGCTTATTATACTAAACGACACAATTTTCAGGAGGCGACTCCTTGTTCTCTTTTGCTGCCTTAGTTAGGTGTTGCTAGTGATGGCGACTTAATTGTGGTTGCATATGGTGTGGCCCAGCCAAACAAAGAGGGCCAAATAGTGCATTCAATGCCTATTACAAGTGGTCACATCAGTGTGGCCGTGGAAACTATTGTAAAGGGGTTTGAAGATTTCTCACTCCTGGTTCCAATGCCAACATGGAGCCTTGAGAAACTCTCACACGCTCTAGGTAGTTTCATCACATGGCCATATGCTTGGGTCCGATTCACTAACATGGTAAGAATCATTTGTACCTTATTTTTTTAATTTTTTTAATTGCATGCTCACACTAATTTAATTGTATAAATTGAAATAGTAAAAGAGTCCAAAGGGATCTTGGAGAGAGGTCGGTTCCTCAGCAAAGGTGTCCACTGGGTTAAAGTCGATGCCAAGCACTCCAATTTTGACTGATGAGGAGCTAAAAGATCTCTCTCAAGATTACAAATGGCTGCATTATTGTGCATCTCGCATAAGTGAGGAGGACCCACTCATTCTGAACCTGCTGAAGGAGCAATACTGCTTTTTAGAGAACCCGTTTGTAATTATTGGTCCTAGTGACATCGGACAATTTTTGAGAGGAGAGATGCTGAACGTAGCTCTTTTCCATGTCTACATGAGGTGATGTTCATTATTTTACAAGTTAGGCATTGTTGTTTAATTGTTTTAATAACCGAATTACTAACAAATTTTTCTTATTTGTGAGTTTAGTGCGGCTTACGAGGAGCTAAATTCTTGCGAACCTCCAATAAAAATTGGACGGTTTTGTCTTGAGTCGATTTCGGGTAGTAAATGTGTAAATGATCCAGATGACATCAGAGCATACATTCAGACTGCTTTGACTAAATCCCTTGCATCTAAACACACGTTCATTTTGGCTCCATATATGGAAGAGTAAGTTTTATTTTTGAAATTGAACTTATCTTTTGATTTTTAAAGTCACCTAATCTCTAATTTGTTGATTTTAAATTTGCGTTTGTAGTTTGCATTGGATACTTTTGGTCATATGTCCTTTAACGAAAACTGTGCACGTCTTTAACTCATTACAAAAACCTCAAAGCCCGCCTCTTAACACAAAATTCAAAGCGTTGTTGATTGCGTACGTAATATTAATTATTTTACCAAGTTGATTTAATAAAGTGTTATATTGATATATAAATAGTATTACTTTTCCCATGCGTTTCAGCACAATGAAATAAGTGCGTGGACAAATGGGATCTACATCCAGAGCCACATTTCCAAAATGGATAGCAATAAATGTACACAAATTCGATTTTATGCGTTTTTAACCGTTTTTGGCACTTTTGCGCGTAAAGTAGCTCAAACTTGGTTTGTTTTGCACGAAACTTGGCACACAACACTATTTGGTATATATTATTGTGTTGAAGTTGTTAGAATTAAAAGTCAATAGTCATATGATAGAAATTACGTGTTAAGTTGCGATTTTATGCGTTTTTAAGCGTTTTTGTCAATTTCGAGCGTAAAGTAGCTCAAACTTGGTTTGTTATGCACGAAACTTGGCACACAACACTATTTGGTATATATTATTGTGTTGAAGTGGATAGAATTGAAAATCATAGTCATATGCTAGAAATTACGTGTTAAGTTGCGATTTTATGCGTTTTTGTGTTTTTGTCAATTTCGCGCGTAAAGAAGCTCAAACTTGGTTTGTTATGCACGAAACTTGGCACACAACACTATTTGGTATATATTATTGTGTTGAAGTTGTGAGAATTGAAAATCTTAATCATATGCTAGAAATTACGTGTTAAGTTGCGATTTTATGCATTTTTAACCGTTTTTAACAATTTTGCGCATAAAGTAGCTCAAACTTGGTTTTGATGCAAAACTGGGGCTGATTATGGCCTTGGTTATGCAAGGATTAATGTTGTGCGGAAGCTTTGATTAATGACACAGACAAAAACTACAAATGATCATGAAAAGAACACGAAACTACCACAAACGCTTAGACAATTCTGATCTAGCAAACTGTCTAGCAGCCCTCCTTCAACTCAGCTTCTATGAGTCCACGGGGATTGTTAGAATGGTTTAAGGACCTTGATAGCTAGATCCAAGTATCGAGATTCCATTTCCACTTTAGCCTAGGTCCTGGATGCATAGGTTTAGTCTCCACGTGTCGTGCACGGTGGTCTGGTCACTAGTTTGCTGCTGTGTCGTGAGGTCTGTATGCAGCCTTGTGTGCAGCCCTCCTTCAGCTCAGCTTTTAGGAGTCCACAGGGAATCTTAGAATGGTTTAAGGAAATTGTTAGCTAGAAATTACGTGTTAAGTTGCCATTTTATGCGTTTTTAATCGTTTTTGACACTAACATCTATTTTCTCTTAGTGGTTTCAACAACCTTCTTCTTCCGTTGAATGCGGCTACTACGCGCTGAAGTATATGGACGATATTATAAAATCCGTGAAGGAGTTTGGAGTTGAAAATATAGATGCCGTAAGTATTTGTTACGTTCTTAATTAAATAATTATTGGTAAAATCTAATGTTTATATATTAATCTTTTATTTTTATATTATATTATTGGTTTTAAACGACATTCCGTGGGAAACACGCCCTTTGAGAAGTGGAGAGATGCGCAAATTAAAAGACAAGATTGCCGTGTATCTTGCTATTATTTGTCCTTGATAAATTGTAATTAGTATAGATTATTTTTTATACTTTAATGTATATTATAAATATATATATATATATATATATATATATATATATATATATATATATATATATATATATATATATATATATATTTATATATATTTACGTACATAATATTATATTATATATACGAGCGAGAGTTTATTATTACAAAGAGATTATTGTTGATTATCTGTGATTATCATTGGATTAATCACTGTTATTACATTGTATCATTATTGGATTATTATAAAGATAAAACGGAAAAAGAAAAAAAAAATAGAAGTATTTGCTGCGGTCAGTTGCAAAACCGCAGCAAATAATGCCCCACTTATTTGCTGCGGTTTTGCCTTTGACCACAGCAAATACCCCTTCTTATTTGCTGCGATTTTGTGTTGACCGCAGCAAATAATGCCCTTATTTGCTGCTGTTTTTAACCATAGCATTTAAAGTAGGACATTTGCTGCTATCACTATTATTGGGGGCCAAAACCGCAGCAAAAAATGGTCAAAAAACCGCAGCAGACTATGTTTTTTCCACTAGTGAGCAAAAGAGAACAAGGAGTCGCCTCGTAAAAATTGTGTCGTTTAGTATAATTAGCATCATAATAAAATATTAAAACTCGTTGAAATTTAAATAAATACGTGCTTATATATTTAAAAACTATGTACCTGTACCACTGGCTCCGGATTTTGAGCAACGGAGTTTATTGTATCCGATGTAGGGTTTTCCCCTTCAGGGGTAGTAATGGGCTGGGGTGCTACGGGGGTAATGGGCTCGGGTGTTGGCTCGACCGAAGCATTAAGATCCCCATGTTGACTTTCCTGATCCTCGACAATCAGGTTTGCCATGTCAACAATGGGTGCTCCCATCTTTTGCAACACGAGTGTCAGTTTGGCGAGAACGTCCTTCCTAATTTCTGCTCGGAGGGTTGCTACTTCATCCCGCAGCATAGTTCGAGATTTAGTAGTAACACACTATTTGCCGAATGCCTTCTGTAACCCCACGCGGACGCCTCCTTTTCCGGCTACCCGCCCACTGTGGTCTTTCCCTAAGACCATATGCAATGCGTTAACATTGCCTCTTGTGGTGAACTCCCCCGTAGCTTCCTTTTCCTTCCAGCCTATCTGTTCAAATAAAAAGTTACATATATAACAATTAGTATAAGTAAATCAAAGCCAAAGAATACAAAACAAATCAAGAATATACTTAATAATTTCAAAACTCACCACAGCATCAGCAACCTTCTTCGTTCCAGGATCATTAATGGTAAATTTACCACTTGCATCTCGGGAATGAAGCTCGCAATACCAATCTCGCACTCGATCTCCAGTAGGAGTATTCACGGATGCGGAGGTAGTCGTAGATGAGGGCGTGGATGAACTTTGATTGGGGTACAAACTCGCATCCACCCACTCTTTTCGGACCTCATTGTACGTTTTTTGGCCCAAATGATGGTAAAACTTCCTTTTGCTTGATGATTCAGAAGCTTTACCACGCTTTTCCTAATTAATCAATAGAAATCAAATGTCATATATTAGTTTAATGACTGAATCAAAAGAAATAAATTCAAATCAACTACTATAATATAATATGAAATACTTACAACTTCAATGGGAGTTGTTCTTTTGGCAACAAAAGCCTCCCATTCCCTCTTCGATATGTGACCCCATATTTCGTAGGGCATCTTTGAAAGTGCTTGCTCTCCACCTTCGTTTCCCGTTTTGACCTTTTTGGTCGTACGGGCACGCTTTTTTGTGATCCAGCCAGTTACTAGCTTTGATTTGAAATATCTGAATTTTTCAGCAACAGCTGAAGGGAAACACATTTTTCTTCTCCTCATCGCTCTCGATGTGAAAATGATTCTACAAAAAAAATTATATTTATTAGTGTCGATTAAATTAATTTTTAAATGAAACTAAATGAATAAAAATAGTAAAGCTGCTTACCACAGTATCTTTCCATAAAGAGTTCTTCAAACCCTCTAGAACCTCGTTCCATGCGTGCAATATGGAAATCTTGCGGATACATAGGCCCACTTGTTTTCCATATTGCCTATGCCATTTTCCGCAATGTTGACCCAATGCATTGTATTCCAAATGCATGGGTTCTGTGACGTTGAGGTTTTTCGTACGACCTCGCCCTTTTCTTTTCTTACTGGTAGTGGGAGCATCCATTATTAGTGGGGTGTCTTCAGTCTCAAAATCATTGTCAAGTGGTGGAGCGTCTTCAGCCATACGCTGGTATCTCACAATTTGGTCCTCTTCAGTGTCCTAACTATGATGCTCATTATCCGAGGTCTCAATCTCAGGGACAATTTCGTCTCTGAATAGATGCATTATATATCAGTACCTGAAAGAGCATGAATAGAAATATATTAGAACACAAGCTAAGTAATATTAAGAATATGACTATGATTTACAATTCTAATACGTTCACCACAATAATATATATCAAATAGTGTTGTGTGCAAAGTTTCATGCAAACAAACCAAATTTGAGCTACTTTATGCGCGAAAATGTCAAAAAAACTTTAAAAAGCTTAAATTCAAACCTTGTGAATCACTTAACTCAAATGTATTCCTTCCGTGTGATCTACACGTATATAACCAACATCTACATCATCTTGATCCACTGATTTTGGATTGATTAAAGGGAGGGGAGTGTTCAAAAGCTTCATATTCTTCCTCATCGTCAACATCACCTATACCAAGGATGCTTCTTTTTCTTGGTAGAACAATAGACCATTTTTTATCAGACGGGTCTACAATGTAGAATACTTTCTTGGCTTGTGTGGCTAGTATGAATGGCTCCTCACTGTCACGCAAACGAGCTAAGTCTACAAGAGTGAATCCACAAGGGTCGTCATTTTTTATGCATCGTCAATTATTATCTACCCACTAACATTTGAAAAGACCAATAGTGAAAGTAGAGTAGTCAAGCTCCCATATTTCATGTACCCGCCCGTAGTATACCAATTTAGCATCAACCGGCGCTTGATCCTTCGCACTCGCGTAAAATGTAGATGACGCCAAAATAGAAACCCCACTATTCTGTAGATAAGATGACTTCTTGTCTTGATCCTCAGTCCAAAATGTGAAGCCATTGACATCGTAACCCTCATATTTGTTGACATCATCACGACGACCAAAAGCTAACCACTTAACACATTCGGTTACACCCTTGTGTTCTTTACATATTACTCGATTATGAAACCAATTAATAAACTTCTTGTTATGCAACTGCATCAATGCCCTATCCCCTTTCGAAGGATGTTTTGTGCGCAATATATCAAGATGCTCACTCAAAAAAGGATGAACTTGCTGAATATGATGCAACACATACAAGTGTATTTGTAGAAGGCTGTCTCGAGGAGGTGTGACTGGTTTGGAGCCAATTGTTCCGTTTTCCTCAAGCCTTCCTTCATGTCAAGAGGTGGGAAGTTCAATAGGCTTGGTCATGGCCAAATACTCGGCTATAAAGTTACTAATCTCATCGCTCACAGTGCCTTGAATCATACTCCCCTCGGGTTGTGCTGGATTCCTCACCTTGTTTTGTGAAACACCCATGTGTCTTTCAAAAGGATAACACCACCTTAAAAAAACTGGACCCAAAAGCTTGATGTCGCGAACGAGATGGACAATAAGATGAACCATTATGTCAAAGAAAGAACGTGGAAAATACATCTCAAACTTGCATAAAGTTACAATCACGTCGAGTTGAAGAGCATCAAGTTTAAAGGGATCAAGAACTTTACTACAAATTGTGTTGAAAAACGAACATAGCTCGGTAATAGCATATCTCACATGTTTTGTCAGTATTCCACGGATTGCAATTGGTAAGAACACTTGCATCATTACATGGGAATCATGAGATTTCATGCTTCCCAACTTCAGCTCACCATTTAGGCTCACAAATCTCTTCATGTTGGATGAGTACCCAGACGGAACCTTAATGCCATACAAACACTCACAAAATGTCCGCTTCTCTGCTTTTGACAATGTGTAGCAAGTTGGAGGCAAATAAACTTTGTCATTACTCATCTTCTTCTTACTGCCACCAACTTCATCAGCTCTATTTCTTTTCTTACTCACCTTAACATGTGCCCACAACTCCGGACAAAGACCCTTATATTCAAACCGATCTCGCACGGCCCTAACATCCTTTGTCTTACCCGGAATGTTCATGAGAGTCCTGAGTATGGCATCGCATACATTTTTCTCTATATGCATAACGTCAAGACAATGCCTAACTTGTAGATTTCTCCAATATGGAAGCTTCTAAAAGATTGATTCTTTTTTCCATAATCGGTCTTCACCGCCTTGCACTTGCCCTGTTTTACCAAATATAGTCTCAACTCCCTTAACCTATTCATAAACCTCATAACCGGTCAACAGTCAACGGTCAACGAGCTACACGGTCCTCAACCTCCCCGTTGAATATCTTCTTCTTCTTACGATATTGGTGGTCTCGTGGGAGGAACTTTCGATGGTGCATAAATATGTGTTTGCACTTAGGAATCCACGTGGATTCGATGTCATCGATACATATTGGGCATGCTTTCTTCCCTTTGTTCTTATACCCCGATAAGTTGCCATATGCCAGAAAATCATTAACGGTGCATAAAAGCATTGCACGCAAGGTGAGCTCCTCATTAGCATATGCATCAAACACTAAAACGCCTTCATCCCACATCTTTCTCAAATCCTCAACGAGAAGTGCAAAATATACATCTATGTCATTGCCAGGTTGTTTAGGACCCGAGATAAGAAGCGAAAGCATAATGTACTTACGCTTCATACACAACCAAGGTGGAAAATTATAGATCACTAACAGTACCGGCCAAGTACTATGTTGAGAACTAAGATTACCGAATGGGTTCATTCCATCCGTACACAGTCCGAGCCTTAAATTACGAACCTCATCCCCAAAAGTCTTATGCAACCTATCAATACTCTTCCACGCCGGAGAATCAGATGGATGTGTGAGCAAGTGACCTTTCTTCACCCTATCTGCAAGTGACCTTTCCACTCCGTACAAGCGGTTGAATCTAGGTATTATTGGAAGATACCACAATACCTTAGCCGGGGGCCCTTTAGCATCCCGAGCCCCTTTACGCTTGTAGCGCGATAACCCACACGTAGGACACCCTTCTAAGTTCTCGTTTTCATTCCGATACAACACACAATCATTCGGACACGCATGAATCTGCTGGTACTCTTAGCCGAAAGGACACATGAGCTTTTTGGCATAATATGTCAACTTTGGAAGTTCATTTCCCTCAGGAAGCATCTCACCTAACGCTTCTAATAACATTGTGAAACTAGCGTCACTCCATTGAACTTTGACTTAATGTTGAAAATTGTCAACACTGCTGTTAGTTTGGTGAACTTTGTACATCCAGGGTACAAAGGCTTTAGAGAAGCCTCTGTCAACAAGACAAAAACACGAGGACGTTTTCCTAACTCATCCTCGACTCCTTCCATCATCTCATCAACACGATCCATTGCCAAACCCAAACATGATATTGAGGCCTAAACCCACGTCGAAGTATGTGCTCCCTAAGTATATTAACACTATCTACCTTTGATACATTGCCACAAGTGACACATGGGCAATAAAAACCAACTCCCCCCGTCCTAACTTGATGTTCAACCGCAATACTACAAAACTCTAATGCGCCATCAATAAATTCCGACGATTCAATGCTTCCATACATCTAAGAACGATCTTTTGTCATCCTAATTAGTGTGATTAATTAATTCAAAACAAAATTAATATACAACTTTTAAACATATATACTTATATATAACAAACATATTTAACCCTAAAAAAATATATACTTATTTATACCTAATCTATTTAACCCTAAATATACATACTTCGTATTCTAATTCTATACTTCATACATCAATATTAAGCACTACGTTGTATATAAAATCATATTCTAATTCTAATAGTTAAAGACATAACTATAACAACAAACCACATTTTTAATAAATTACACAAATATTTAACAAACTAATAACATACACTTGAATAATGTAAAATTCACAAATAAATTTATATCTTTAGCTCTAAATTACTAAATTACATGTTAAACAATAAAGATAAGAACTTGCAAATTAGTAAAATAAATATAATTACCTTGATTTCGTGGGTTATGTTATCTACAACGAAAAACAGAGAAACAAAATTAGTATACAAACAGTTGCCCTAATTTTCGAGTGTTTTCATGAATATCTTGCAAAACTTAAATGCTTAACAAATTAATAAGAGAAAAAATACCTTAATGTCGTGGGTTTTAAAGATGAACAAGACCAAAGTATTAAATTTCGTGGGTTTATGAACAAGAAGATGAAGAATAGGGTGCTTGAAGAACAGGTGTTTTCGAGTGTTTTTCAATGGGTTTATAAATCAGTTTGCGAAGAAAGCAGCAGATGACGAAGAATTTATGGTTTTTAGAAGAAGATGATGATGAAGTTTATGGTTTTTAGAAGAAGATGAAGATGAAGAATGATAGCTTGAATGGCGAAAATGGTTGGTTTTTTAGAGATACAACAGTTTACGTATATTTGTGAAATGAAAACAATGTTGGCGGGTTTTAATTTTGTGAAATGAGTATATTTGCTGCGGGCATAAACCAAACCGCAGCAATTGATTGAAGCACATGAGTATTTGCTGCGGGCCTTGGAACAACCGCAACAATTGAAAGCGTTATTTGCTGCGGGCCATAGCATAACCGCAGCAATTAATTGTGCTACTGAGTATTTGCTGCGGTCACACCTTAAAACAGCAGCAATTAATTGTTTTTTTTTCGAAATTCTTTTTGCTATTTAATGCTGCGTCTAAGGAAAACCGCAGCAAATGACAAGCACCAAGTAAGGTTTTTTTCCACTAGTGTATGAGGTACATTTGGCGATTATTGTGGAATTATTGAAACATTATTAGTTTAATAATTATTTTGTATATATTAATTATTATTGATTGTATAATTTATATAAAATAAAATAAAAAAAGAAATGCAGTATATCCTACAATTCTTTGAAAACCACAGCACATAGTCAAACAAATCACAAAATTTTTATACAAGGATCAGTACATCAAGCTGCAATTTGAACAAAATGGCTAAAGAACTGCTTCTGTTTGATTTTTATCCCACTGATCAACTTGGAAAGTTCATTATTTGCGCTCTCAACAGAATACAAAAACAAGAATTTGCGTGTTAGCACAACCACAAATTAAGCCGCAGCTAAACTTAAACAAAACATACCATTAAGAAACAACACTTTAGGGTCTAACACAGCAAGTATATTGTAATTCAGCTTAGCTTGCTTGGTTTTATTGTTATTATGTGGTGTAAAATATAATATTATCATATTAGCAAACCACAAATTTACCAACAACTACCCTTGATCAATATGCAAACCACAAATTGAAGCCGCTTGAGACATAGTGGAGTCAAACCGTATCTTTACCTAAAAGCAGAATACTGAAGTGGATATTGAAATCTAATGCACTTCTTTTAGATAAATCACCAACGACTACATTGCATGCCGTCTGACACTCATTCATTACAGTAGATAGTACCAGCTACCACCGATATATATTAATCCCAGCCCTTACAGCATACAAAAAAGTTGTCAGCTCCTCTTACAACAAGTACACAACCATCAAATGACGTTGTCAGTTCATCTACACATGATCAACGGGCCAACATCATCATTATCATCCTACCAAATATATTACGATCATAGAAAACTAAAGTCAGGGTCTAGAGAGGAAAAGATAGCCGCAACTCAAACCCATAAAAGAAAGCACGGCCAAATGAGTCTCCCGGCTCGAGCAAGATAAAGAGACGTAATAACATGTGAAAGATAACTTAAAGGCCTATAAAAATAAAAGAAGGACTATTACAAAAAGACGAAAAAGAACTAATAGAAAGAAAACGGTAGAAGCAAGAGGTTAAGGACACTAAAAGGTAAACTAAGAGGTCATCAGTAATC
This sequence comes from Amaranthus tricolor, assembly GCF_026212465.1. Lineage (NCBI taxonomy): Eukaryota > Viridiplantae > Streptophyta > Magnoliopsida > Caryophyllales > Amaranthaceae > Amaranthus > Amaranthus tricolor. The sequence goes on from NC_080058.1 coordinate 17,184,444, forward strand.
AACAGCCAACAATTGCACCAAAAAAACTTCCACAAATTCTTTATTCTCGGGAAACGCAAAACATTGACATTTTAATACTTTCATTTGTAGTATTCATAATAAAAGCGTATAAATAACTTTCCATTCGATAGTGTAATTTTAGAGACCGCATGCATAGCATGTGACTCCACAACTTAGTGATAGAAAATTTTTAAACAAGTCAATCATGGGCGGATCTATGGTTGGGCTCCCTGGGTTAGTCACTTATCAGGTAACAAGGGGACAATTTGATGGATTTTTTAAGGATTAAGGAACTTTCCGCTTTTTAGTAAACTGGCAAACTACTTATTTGGTAGGAGTTAAAAATTAGAAGTCATCATTATGGGTTCGTTAATAATCATGTACTCCATTTGTTTAAAATTAGTGCCATGTTACTTGCCTATATTCTCAATCATACAGGAGTTAAAAATAACCCTTCTTTAAAGACTAAGAAAAACTAACTTGAGACTTTGATCATACTCCATCGTATTTTTATAATTGTACTACTTTGACTTTTTAATTAGTTATTTCAAATTATTATTATTCCAATACAAGATAGTAGTAAAGGATTTAAGAACAAGTTGGGAAAGTTTGTGTATAAACTAGTTTTTAAAAATAAAATTCCCAAAGAAAAGTTCTTAAATCTTGAAAAATAATGTTAAAATGATAAATTTGAGTATAGAATAATTATTGTGGGCATCATGCATGTTGATTTTATAAATTGTTATATGTTTAAAGGCATGTTTAACACTATTTTGTGAAAAGTTATTGTGGTGGAAATGATTATATGAACTTTGAAAATATTTGAAATTAGTTTTAAAAGAAATTGCCAGTAGCTATATGTTATGAAAATCTTTTGAATACTTTTTGTTGAAATTATTCGTTAAATTGATATTTTAATGGATTTTAAGGTGTTAAATACTCTTATTATATAAAACATGGTATTAGATAAACTTTTCATCATCAAAAATAATTAATAAAAATATATTTTAATGTCTCCAACAAGATTTGGCCAGAATGTATTTAGTTTGGAATTTTTGCATAATTTTTGAATAATCATTAAATTGTTTAACGGTAAATTGTAAAATGATAAAAAACAAAATAATTACCGAGCAAAGACATATGGACTTGAAATTTTTATCACATACTCATATGGATAGTAGATAAAATTGGTAAAATTTTGGGAAGGTTTAATTGATATTTAAGGACCTTAATAAGTTTTACTCGGTTATTAATAATCGTTAAGTTTGAAAACGGTAAAATATAAAATAAATATTAAAGGATGTCTTTTTGACATAAAACTTTTATGAGACACTTATATAAACATTAGATACATGTTCAAAAATTTATATGGATTTTCGTGACCATATGGACTTAAATAAATTTTATTCGGTTTATCGGTAAAATAACGACATTAATTATTAAAAATACCCCACATAATTTTTAATGGTTATTTAAAATTTTATACCTATTAAAATAGCTTCTAGAACATCATATAATTTTTATAATATTTTATTCGGACTCAAATAATATTAAATCTATTTTTATTCTATTTATCGATAAAATGTCTATACAAAATAATAAAACATCATACATGACTTTTATAAGTTCAAATGGCCTAATAAACATGTTATATGACTTCAGAAACTTTGGTATAAATTTATAAAATAAATTATTAATTATTTACTAATTTATCAAATTAATAGAAAATGTTTATATATTAAAAGGTGTAATATTGTTAATTAAATTTGGATAAAAATAGACCTATATCAAAAATTTACAATTATAGTAATAACCTACTGCCTCATAGTATAAAATAAGTTTAAATTAGATGTTTTATAAATTTTACGGATTTAAGATATCATTTAAATAACGGTAAATACCTAAATTGTCGAAAATAATTGTAAGATCTTTATAAATTCGCATAACCAATTATAATCTCATGGGACAACCCTGAATTCATTTTAAATAAGGTATTATAATGACTTGATTAATTTGAGCCTTGTTGGAGAATTAATATATATTTTGTAAATCAATTATCGATTTTATTACCGGTAAAACTATGTCGTATTTAAGAAAATAGTGTTTTATGAAATCTTCTGTCATAATGATTTTATAAACTTATGAATCATATTCTAGTTGTTTAAATGAATTTCAAAACTCTTTTAAGTTATATTATTTTAGGAAGGATTGAAACGAAACATTTTTGGTACTGGCAATATTATGATATGGGAAATATTATGATTTGATTTTGGTAAGTCGCAAATAAAGTATGTTTTTCTATGTTGCAAATAAAAGATGTTTATCATATGGAAAGAGTTAATATTTTTGACTTTCAAATCCAATTAAAATTACAAGATATATATTATATACATAAATGTTTTAGCCTAAATGGCGGGTACATATGTCACAGCAAATGTTGTGTGCATGATTAAACGACTCACCAATGCTGAGCGCATATTGTTCACAATACCATTATGTTACACTTGCCGGACATGTCGCAGACGGTAGACCGACTACCAAACGAGTCACAGGATGACTTATAGAGTATCCATGTAAATTTATGATATGACATTGAAATTGATTTGGATCCATTGAGATGTTATATTTATGATGAAAAATGAGAATTTGAAATGACTATAGAGCCATTGAACTGGGTTTGAATGATAATATGATTTATCAAATGAAAAAGCATATTTCAAAATGAATTTACTCAAATCAAAAAGGTTTTAATAATTTGTTTGATGGACACTATTGTGTTTAAACTTAGTCTTTTTGCTGATACTATGCTTTGTATGTTTTTTCAATGGTATTGCTTTTAGAGTAAAACCCTCTGGCACCTCAACGGAGAATTGATCTCTTTATTGTATTTGAGAGACTATTAGTTTAGTTGTTTAGATTTAGACTATTTTAAGGATGTAATTTGAACTTTGGACTTATTTTGATTTGGTTGTAATTTTTCTATATTTTAGACAGTTAAGACTTCCGTTATATTGCTTTGGTTTGGTTCAAGTATTTTACTTGGATATTGTTTTGACCTTTAAGTAACCCCTTATTTGTGTTGGCAAAAGTAAGCTTCCGCTTGATTAATACTAAATTGCAATTAGTGTTTGCCTTCATAATTCGATGCGGTTACAGTTGGTATCAGAGCCAAGGCTTTGGAAGCTTGTCTAAATTATATCAGGAAAATGAGAGAACGAGTTTAACTTAGAGAAGTTGAAGTTTGGAGTAACTAATGGAAGTAATTAAGAAATAAACTTAAAATTTAGAGATTATTGGTAAACATTAGATTTAAGTAGTAAGTCTAACTTAAATCAAATTATTGACTAAGTACCATTAGTAAACTAGAAGTTTTAAAGGTTCCTAGTAAGCAAGTGATGATCCAATTATGTGGCTAAGTTGACTAAGCATGATTGTAAATTACGTTAAGGGTTAAATCGTCATTAAAAGTGTTGAAACTGTTAAACAAGTGATCCAATGAGATGGAAATTAATGAAGTCATTACGTCATTAAATTAATAAAGTTAACAAAGAGTGTTATACAAGTGCATATCTATTTGTCTTAAAGGCATAATTATTAATTAGTTATTACCTCTTGGCAGGAACATAGAGGAAATTGGGGAAGGAATGGATCCCCAAGCCCAATTAAATCTCCTAACCGAGCAACTCAGAATTATCCAAGAGACCAATGCTCAATTAGTCCAGTTCATAGCCAACCAACATGCTAGTGTGGATGACGAGATTAAGTTTTACAAAAGGGTTGCTACCCATAGGCCTAAGACCTACATTGGTGCTACAGATCCAGTTGTCCTTGAAGATTGGATCAATGAAACCGAGAAAATTCTTGAGGTGGTAAACTGTCCAGAAAATCTTAAGGTTAAACTTGCAGTATTTTATCTAGTGGGACCTGCAGAGCTTTGGTGGAGAGCCCTAAAAGGTGTCTCAGCTGTCTCCACATCTGCTGGTGGAGCAGCACAACCCACCAGTTGGAGATGGGAAGACTTGTTGAAGAAACTAAGGGAGAGGTTCGACCTAGCAGCTCTACTGAGACAAAAAGAATCACAATTTCTTTACCTGAGGCAGCATTCTCTTAGCGTTACCGAATATGCTAACAAGTTCTTGGAGTTAGCTCGATTTGCCCCAGATTATATGATTGATGAAAAGAAAAAGATGGATCTCTTCTACAATAGTCTCAACTTAAGCTTCCAAAAGTTGATGGGCCAATATGAGTCTTTTCAAGCTATGTATGAACATGCTGTGGAGAAAGAAATGGTCAGCAAGAGAGAGGAAGATGTGAGGAAAAAGAGATCTGGAGGACACCAGGGAGGTCAGAGCAAAAAGTCCAAAGGTGAGGGAAACTTTAAGGGGAATAAAAAGCAAAATCCCAAGAACTTTCAAAACCAAAACCGCTTCAACAGCAACAAAAATCCACAAAACTCCAACCTGCTAAAAAGTCAATTGTGTGATAGATGCAAGAAATGACACTCTAAGGGAGTCAACTGTGAGGGTAAGGCTGTGTGTCTGAATTGTGGAAAACCAGGTCATTTGGCTTGAGATTGTTGGGGCAAGAACCGGGGAAACCCAGGGAATGGTGGAGCACGATACTAAGGAAATCAAGGGAACCAGCGTAACAACAACTCTCAGCTCTTCCTTAAATATAAAGGCGGCAATAGAGCCTCATCTTCAAGAGGCCAAGGGAACCAGCGCCCGGGAGGAGGAAAATTCTTTGCCATTAATACAATGGAGGAGCCTAGCACCTTGATTCCTAAGACAGAAGGTAAAGTCATTTCCGGATTACTGTTATTGCTTGGTAAGTCTGCCCGTGTCTTATTTGATTCTGGGGCAGACAAGTCTTATGTTTCTAAGTCATTTGTGAGATCCTTGAACTGTTCTGTTAATGTAAGCCTTATAATGCATAGAGTTGACTTACCCGATGGATCAACGGTATCATGTAAACAAAGTTGATTGATTGCCCATTAGTGATCCAGGGTAAGGAGTTCCATTTAGACCTGATTGTATTTGACTTAGGAGGGTTTGATGTCATTCTAGGAATGGACTGGCTAGGTAAACACAGGGCAGTGATTGAGTGCTATAAGAGGAATGTAAAGGTTAGGAACAATCCAGGGGATCAAGTAGCTTTTACTGATGGGACCATACCTAATATTGAGAGGCTTACCCCCTTTCCAAAGAGAGGTGGGGAAGCCCATGTCTACCACTTGAGCGAGTCAACATACAAGAAGGACGACTTAAGCCAGATCTTGATAGTGCGAGAATTTTCTGATGTATTCCCCGATGATGTACTTGGGTTACCTCCAAAGAGAGAGATTGATTTTCACATTGACCTAGTTCCAGGGTCAAACCCGATTTAAAAGGCACCATATAGAATGGCACCACTTGAGTTGGCTGAACTAAAAACCCAACTCGAGGAGTTACAAGATAAAGGGTTTATTAGACCAAGTGTATCACCATGAGGAGCTCCAATGTTGTTTGTGAAGAAGAAAGATGGGTCTTTGAGGCTATACATTGACTACCGAAAACTGAAAAATATCACCATCAAGAACAAGTACCCACTTCCTAGAATTGATGATTTATTTGACCAGTTGAAAGGAGCCAGAGTTTACTCTAAAATTGACCTAAGATCTGGTTACCATCAATTGAGGACAGCGGAGGAAGACATTCCTAAAACTGCTTTCCGCACCAGGTTTGGGCACTATGAGATTAGAGTGATGCCGTTTGGGTTAACCAATGCCCCTGCAGCAATTAATGGACTTGATGAATAGAACATTCCACGACTATCTTGATAAATTTGTATTGGTTTTCATTGATGATATCGTGGTGTACTCTAAGACAGAAAAAGATCATGAGGAGCACTTAAGATTGTTATTGACACGATTGAGGGAAAGAAGCTTTTATTGGAAGTTGAGTAAGAGTGAATTCTGGTTGGATCGAGTTGTCTTCCTAGGTCATGTAATCTCAAAATATGGCATAACGGTGGACCCCGAGAAGATGAGGACTATCATTGATTGGCCAGCACCGACTAGTGTAGTTGAAGTAAGAAGCTTTATAGGTTTGGCAGGTTATTACCGAAGATATGTTGAAGGGTTTTCTAAGATCGCACTACCGATCACTAGTTTGGTTCGAAAGAATACCAAGTTTGTGTGGTCATAAAAGTACGTAGACGCTTTCTTAGAATTGAAGAAGAGGTTGACAACGGCTCCAGTGCTTGTATTGCCTGAGGATGGGAAAGAGTTCACGGTATATAGTGATACATCTTTAGAGGGCTTGGATTGTGTACTCATGCAAGTGGGGAAAGTGATTGCCTACGCATCCAGACAATTGAGGCAAAATGAGAAGAACTATCCAGTTCACGATTTAGAATTAGCGAGAGTCATATTTGCCTTAAAAATTTGGAGGCATTATCTCTACGGCACTACTTGCAAGATATACACCGATCACAAGAGTTTGACTTATCCGTTTACACAAAAGGAGCTTAACATGAGGCAGAGAAGGTGGCTAGAATTGATGAAAGATTATAACCTCACTCTAGAGTATCATGCCGGGAAGGCAAACCGTGTAGCAGATGCCTTAAGCCGAAAACCGAGAATGGTCATTAATGGACTAATTTCTGTGCCCTACAAGATTTATATGGAGATGAAGGAGTTAGAATTGATTGTGGTTAAGAAGGTATCATACGATAGTGTTCTCAATGCTATGAGTACAACACTGAGTCTACATGAGGAGATCCATGAACTGCAACAGTATGATGACTTCTTGTTAGAGTTGAAGATTGGTATTGAAAAGGGTGAAGTTAAAGACTTCAGTATTGCTAAAGATCGGAGTATTCATCTAGAGGGAAGGTTATGCGTGCCCCAAGATCCTGAATTGATAGAGAAATACTCAAGGAGGCACATTCGACTATGTATTCTGTCCACCCAGGACGAGATAAGATGCTAGCAGATTTAAAACAATACTTTTGGTGGATTAACATGAAGAAGGATGTCGAGGATTTCATAGCTCGATGTCTAGTATGTTAGCAATTCAAGATTGACCACCAGCGCACTCCAGGAGAATTGCAACCACTTCCCGTGCCTAAGTGGAAGTGGGAATCAGTGAGTATGGACTTTGTTGTTGGATTGCCCCGTTTGAGAAGGGAAAATGATTCTATTTGGGTGATTGTTGCTCGACTCACTAAGACTGCCAAATTTATTCCTGCTAAAGTAACTTGGAAAGCAAAACAATTGGTCGATGCTTATGTGAAAGAAGTACTTAGACTACATGATGTACCGAAGACAATAGTTTCAGATCGGGATACCAAATTTGTGGCTCGTTTTTGGAATGAGCTACAAAGGGCATTCGACACGACCCTTAATTACAGCACCACTTTTCACCCAGCTACAGATGGGCAGACATAGAGTACCATCCAGACTCTAGAGGATATGCTTCGGGCATGTGCCCTTGATTTTCAGTGTTCGTGGGAGGACATCTTACCATTGGTAGAATTCTCCTACAACAATAGTTACTAGAGTAGTATTGGTATGGCTCTGTATGAGGCCTTGTATGGCCAAAGGTGTAGGACACCACTTTATTGGGATACCGGGAGGCCCGGCGAGCTCGTTGGACCAGAGATGATAAGAGAGACCGCTGAACAAGTCAAAATCATTAGAGACCGGATGAAGGTTGCCCAAGATCGACAGAAATCCTACGCAGACCGTAGGAGGAGGAAACTTGAGTTCCAAGTAGGTGAGAAGGTGTTCCTTAAAGTTTCGCCAACGATGGGAATCAAGAGTTTCGGAATGCAGGGAAAGCTTGATCCTCGGTACATCACCCCCTATGTGATTTTGGGCAGAGTTGGGGAGGTAGCTTATGAGTTAGCATTAGCCCCACAGGTAGCTAAGGTTCACAATGTGTTTCATGTGTCGCAATTACGCCGGTATGTGTTTGATCCATCACATGTTCTCTAGCATCAGCCGATTCAACTTGTTGAAAGCTTGCAGTATGAGGAGAAACCCTTGAGCATCCAAGGTCGAGAGGTTAGAAAACTCCGTAGTCGCACGATTCCACGAGTGAAAGTGCTATGGATAGGACAGGATGACGACAGTGCTACTTGGGAAAAAGAGGACGACATGTTAATTAGATACCCTTTCTTATTTGAGTGATCTATTTATATCCATTAGTTAGAGTTAGTTTCGAGGACGAAACTCTTGTAAGAAGAGAAGACTGAAACAGTCGTATTATTGATAAGATTTCATTAGTCGTTTTTAGCACCTAATTTTTTTTTATAATTGTTCATTACTAATTAAAATTTAATTAGTGATGGTAGTAATTTGAAAAATTTCTACGATGATTAGAAACTTGTCAACTCGTAACGTAGTTATAAAGTGTAACAAGTAACGTAAACTTTGGAGGTAAAACTTAAAGTAGAGAAACTACCCATAACGTTTCGTGATAATTATTATACTACCCGAAAACTTTATTTACCCATGTTGAGAATAAATTAAATATTTCATAAACATATACAAGTGATTTTTAAACATGAAGTACAAGTTAGATAATTTGTTACATGTACAACAACTTTTACCCAAACCTTAAACTATCTTAGATAAACCTTTCTTACAACATAATAGACCAAATTGAGGACAAAAACCACCTCAAATCAGCCCAAACAGCAGCCCCATATGGCTGTCACCTACCTCCTTTTAGCTCTTTGTATACTTACGTACTCAAGAAAATTGTTCTATTCGAAACCTCCTTTGTTCTACCCAAAGCTTGTGCATCATTACAAGCATGCAAGAGGCAAATATTAGAAGCGAAAACACTTCATTTTCAGACCATTTTATTCAGCCATAATCCCCAACAAATTGCTTCAAAATTCATCCAAGAACAAACACTAGAATCCTTCAAAGTTTTAACTACTAAAACACCTTCTTTTCTCATCAAATCTTCTTCAAAAACCCATCTAAAACTTTTGAAAATTTATGTTTATAAACTTAAATCTCCCATAAAAATAATCTTCATCTTAAGAGCTTTCCATAGACACCAAACTTGAAGAAATCCACCAAGAATACAGTAAATTATGTTCATATTTTTATTCCACAAGTTTTAGTTAAAACTTGTTCATGTAAAAAAATTTTTTTTTAACATGAATCTTTCTATAAACTAAGATCATTATAAAATGAGTATTTTATCTCTAAACTAAGAAAATCATCACTTATAAATCTATAAAAATCGGCCATAATAGAAAGTAAGAAGATGTTTTTCCACAAACATATAAATTTTGTTACTTAAAGGATTCTAGTAAAATTATGGGACATAACTAAGTATGTTGCTCAACATAATAAGTATACTCCAAATATGTTAAAATCATCCCAAGTATTAGTTTAACAACTCTAACTAGGGAAAGTTAATTGAATGTTAGAAATCCAAAATTATTATTGATTTTTGGATGAATACAATATGTTTAGTTGAAGAGTTGGAGTTGACACTGGAAGGCCAAGGACCCGAAGTTAGAACCACTTCTAAGAACGCGTAGGAGCTTATGTGGGAGCTTACGGAATAATTATAAACGCTTGGAGTCGAGGTATGTCACATGAGGTGATTTTTAAAGGATTTAAGAACAAGTTGGGAAAGTTTGTGTATAAACTTGTTTTTAAAAATAAAATTCCCAAAGAGAAGTTCTTAAATCTTGAAAAATGATGTCAAAATGATAAATTTTAGTACGGGATAATTTATTACATGTATTATTATTGTGGGCATCAAGCATGTTGATTTTATAAATTGTTATATGTTTAAAGGCATGTACACTATTTTGTGAAAGTTATTGTGGTGGAAATGATTATATGAACTTTGAAAATATTTGAACTTAATTTTGAAAGAAATTTCCAGTAGCTATATGTTAAGAAAATCTCTTGAATACTTTTTGTTGAAATTATTCGTTAAAATGATATTTTAATGGATTTTAAGGTGTTAAATACTCTTATTATATAAAACATGGTATTAGATAAACTCTTCATCATAAAAAATAATTAATAAAAATATATTTAATGTCCCAAACAGGATTTGGCCAGAATATATTTAGTTTGGAATTTTTCATAATTTTTGAATAATCGTTAAATTGTTTAACGGTAAATTGTAAAATGGTAAAATATAAATAGTTATCAAGCAAAGAAATATGGACTTGAAATTTTTATCACATAATCATATGGACAGTAGGTAAAATTGGTAAAATTTTGGGAAGGTTTCATTGATATTTAAGGACCTTAATAAGTTTTACTCGATTATTAATAATCGGTAAGTTTGAAAATTGTAAAATATAAAATAAATATTAAATGATGTCTTTTGGACATGAAACTTTTATGGGACACTTTTATAAACATTAGATACACGTTCAAACATTTATATGGATTTTCGTGCCCATATATGGAGTAAAATAAATTTTATTCGGTTTATCGGTAAAATAACGATATTAATTATTAAAAATACCCAACATGATTTTTAAGTTATTTAAAATTTAATACCTGTTAAAATACCTATTTTATTCTATTTATCGATAAAATGTCTATACAAAATAATAAAACATAAAACATGACTTTTATAAATTCAAATGGCCTAATAAACATGTTATATGACTTCAGGAAATTTGGTATAATTTTATAAAATAAATTATTAATTATTTACTAATTTATCAAATTAATAGAAAATGTTTATATATTAAAAGGTCTAATAACGTTGATTAAATTTGGGTAAAAATAGATCTATATCAAAATTTTATATTTATATTAATAACCTACTGCCTCATAGTATAAAATACGTTTAAATTAGATGTTTTATAAATTTTACGGATTTAAGACACCATATAAATAACGGTAAATACATAAATTGTTGAAAATAATTGTAAGATCTTTATAAATTCGCATAACTAATTATAATCTGATGGGACAACCTTAAATTCATTTTAAATAAGGTATTATAATGACTTAATTAATTTGGGCCTTGTTGGAAAATTAATATGTATTTTGTTAATCAATTATTGATTTTATTACCGGCAAAACTATCTCGTATTTAAGAAAATAGTGTTTTATGAAATCTTTTGTCATAATGATTTTATAGACTTATGAATCATATTCTAGTTATTTGAATTAATTTCAAAACTCTTTTAAGTTATATTTACTTTAAGAAGGATTGAAACAAAACGTTTTAGTAGTTTCCTTGAAAAATTGTATTGAACTTTAATCACTTTTTGTTATGATGCATTTCCATACATGCTAGTGATGCCACCAATATAACATAAAGGTTATGTTTAATGATATGATTATGCTAAGCATGTTTTACCCATGTGTGAAATATTATGATTTGATTTTGCTAAGTCGCAAATAAAGTATGTTTTTCTATGTTGCAAATAAATGATGTTTATCATATGGAAAAAGTTAATATTTTTGACTTTCAAATGCTAGTAAAATTACAAGATATATATTATATACAAAAATGTTTTAGCCTAAATGGCGGGTACATATGCCACAGCAAATGTTGTGTGCATAATTAAACGGCTCATCATGGCTGAGCGCGTATTGTTCACAATACCATTGTGTTACACTTGCCGAACATGTCGCGTACGGTAGACCGACTACCAAACCAGTCCCAGGATGACTCACAGAGTACACATGTAAACTTATGATATGAGTTTGAAATTGATTTGGATCCATTGAGATCTTATGATTTATAATGAAAAATGAGAATTTGAAATGACTATAGAGCCATTGAACTGGGTTTAAATGATAATATGATTTATCAAATGAAAAAGCATATTTCAAAATGAATTTACATAAATCAAAAAGGTTTGAATAACTTGTTTGATGGACACTAGTGTGTTTATACTCAGCCTTTTTGCTGATACTATGCGTTGTATGTTTTTCCAATGGTTTTTCTTTAAGAGTAAACCCCTATGGCACCTCGACGAAGTATGGATATGCGAGTGGAAGATGAACCCGAGTAGGAGTATGACTCCCCTTTTTGTTTAGATCTCTTTATTGTATTTGAGAGACTATTAGTTTAGTTGTTTAGATTTAGACTATTTTAAGGATGTAATTTGAACTTTGGACTTATTTCGATTTGGTTGTAATTTTTCTATATTTTGGACAGTTCAGACTTCCGTTATATTGCTTTGGTTTGGTTCAAGTATTTTACTTGGATATAGGTTTGACCTTTAAGTAACCCCTTATTTATGTTGGCAAAAGTATGCTTCCGCTTGATTAATAAAAAATTCCAATTAGTGTTTAGTATGATAAATTAAATTAAGTCGTTTTTTTATGAGAAAAGGCCCCAAAACACTTATAGGCTATTCAACCACTATGATAAAAAAAAAAAAGAGTTTGATTTTACTATTTTAAATTATTACAAGCTATTTTTTGATAATAATCAAATAACAATTTAAAAAGATATTTTTCAGAAAGTTTTATAAGTTATTAAATATTGAAGTGTTTTTCTTGAATATATGAGATTTCATAATAAATAGTAACTTTTAATCACTATTTAGTAGAAAATATATTATTTGCTAACAATTTGACCAAAATATATGTAAAATGATTTAAAATTATTTTTAATAAACTTGCCGCTCAAACTATGTGTGAAATGTTGATTTGTGAAATTAAAAGTTTTACTTGATTTATACTTAGAAATATTGACGTTTTTGAATATTTTAAGTTTTTTTTTGGAATATGAAGAAACTTTCCATTGCACCAAAATAAAGACAAGTACAAACTGAGAGATGGCTACTACTGCCCTCCTTCGAAAACTGCATCAGTATGAAAGAAGAACCCACCTTCTAGGAAGGGTTGCCCTAGCTCACTCTTCATGTGCAAAAGAAGGGGGGAAAGTCATCAAAGAGGAAACAAAACTATACAAGAGAAGAAACTACAAAAACAAAAGTCTAAACCTGTCCTCCAAGAAAGCTGGATATAGAGCAGATATTTACCATTTCACCTCCTGTCTAAGCCTATTAATTACAGTATCAGGGGTACTCAGTCTGAAGAGCCAGATTGCATCATTCCTTACTCTCAATATATGAGAGCATAAAAAACAAAGACTAGTCAAAATCACCATCTTTCTCATCTTTGAGACTTTCCAACTCTTTTTGGCGAGCCTATCTAAGTTAGGATGGAACTAAATACCCAACCAGTTAGAAAGACTAGTAAGACACTTAGCACTGAACTCGCATTCAAAGAAAATATGCTCCAAACTCTGAGGCGCAGAACAATACATTGGGCATCTGTCATCCTAAATGAAACCCATGCCAAATAATTTATCCATTGTTTTTAGCTTATGATGACAAGCTAGCCAAAGGATAAAACGTTTCTTGGGAATCGATGCTCTATGCCATACAAACTTTGTCCAGGGAACGTGAATGGGTTGTTGAGAAGCTCCCTATAAACTGCTACAATATTATTGCTTCCCTTCTGGATCCAAGAGGCAAGTTTGTTTTTAACATGAAAATTTTTCCTCAAAGACCAGCTAGCCGTGAGGGGAGGGTTGAACCGCATCCAATCTGCCCCTTTAGTATAGACGCCATGCACCCATCTAACCTAAAGTTACTCAGGCATATGGTAGATGTGCCAAGAGAGCTTACCAACACCAACGAGATTCCACGTCTCAAGGTTTAGAATTCCCAATCCACCTTCATTTTTCCCGCAACAAACTTTTTACCAGTTGATGTTACCGGGAGAAGGGTTGTTCGTATCTGCATTCCACAATTAGAATCTACAGAAAGCATTAATTTTCTTAATGACACTTTTAGGAAACAGAAATATCATACACCAGTACGTGCTAATGCTCATCAAGACTGAGTTGACCAAAAAAACACGAGCTGCATAAGAGAGGCTTTTAGAGAACTTTAAGTTTTACTTGTTTTAAAACTGAAAATATTGATTTTTGTGAAATTATAAGTTTTATTTGTTTTATAACTGGAATGTTGATTTTGCAAACCTAATAATTTTACTTGTTTTTCTAAACTTAAAATATTGATTTTTGGTGAACTTGTAGAATTTTGAAAACTTATCCAAATGATGCAATTTTAACATGAATTTTAAATAGAATATTTGACTTGTTTTAAGAGAATAATGTTTTATTTATTGTAAAGTTGAAAATATTGATTTTAAGAACTTATTTAAAGAGAAATAGATTTTAGTAGCTACTTGTAGAAAATATTAATTTGGATATTATTAATAGTATATTAAGTTATTAGTGTGAATTTAGTGAACTATTAAAAATAAAGTTTTAAATATAATTTAATGTGCAAAACTTTAATAATGAACGTATAAAGTCATAAAGGTTAATTTTTTACGTTATGATTAAGAATTTTATTAAATGAAAGAGGTTACCACCTAAGTTGATCAAAGTCAAAAATAAAAGTCAAATTGTAGTAACAAAATTGTGATGTACTTGTGTGAATGAATATTGATTGAATGACCCTGATAGTAAGGTAATATCGAACCATAGACCGGCATGTAAACTCCCGGCGCCGGCACGTAAAATGTGGTGTAAGACAGGGGGTTCGCTACCTATCCTGTAGAGCTCGAGAATAATTGTATTGGAGGGGTGACAACTCCCAACACAGTTAGGGTTTTGGACTACAATCCTCACATAACTAGACCCTTACATATATCGTGTGTCATATTATTGTGCTTGTCGATCAGTGATAAACTTAATTAGTGTTGATGTTATGATGCATGGTACGGTTATGAGTATTAACCAAATGAACTTACTTAAGCATTAAGATTACCAAAATGTATAAGTGCCAGTAACGTACATCTGTCAGGTTTGAAAATGGTATCTTAATGACTTAAAAGTATGAAACAATAAAAGAATATAATAAAAGTATACAATAGTGTCAATTAATTATAAGTTCGTACTTAAATTATTGCTTTGTAAATGTAGCATAGAATTTTCGTATATTGAGATGGATAGGAAGTTATGCTCAGCATTAAGCGCTGACCGGTTCAATCGATTCTCATCCGTATCATGGATGACAGCATTTTGGAGGATTTAGTTTCAGGTACTAACCCAGGCCACACTACAATTTATTTATGCTATCGAGGATTTAGCTGCATTTTTTTATTCATTTGATGTTTGATGATTTTGATGTATTTAATTTTAATTTTAATGTATTTTTGGAACAAATGATATGTAATTCATTTTTTTCAACTTTGATGCAATATTATCTTTTGTCAAAAATAGTTTTTAGCTTTCTTTAAAAAAATATTTAGCGGATCGTCATTTCGAGACTCCCGTATTATTATTGTATCATCAATGTTAATTACGTATCGAGACTGCCGCTCCTACTACCCTGATGGTTGATCTAGGTTCCAATCAATAGTGGAAAAAACATCCTCTGCTGTGAAACATATGCTGAGGTTTTTGGATGACACAACATAAAATAGATTAAAAAACCGAGAGGTAAAAAAAGAAAGGTATATGTTGCGGTTCCTGTAAAACAGCAACATATAAAACATTATATGTTGTGCTTCCACATGAACCATAGCATATAGCCATTCCTTTTTTGTTTTTGCAAAAACGCGCCTTTTATTAGTAAGTAGTAAATAATACTTTGAACCTTCGTTAAACCCGCATACTACTTCTTCATATTCTTCTTCAAGCTACCACTTCAAACCCACGAAAAAATCTTCAAACCCAAAACAATTCTTCAAATTACCTTCAAGTTTCCTTCTTCACACCACGATATTCTTCAAACCGTAAAGCTTTTCATTGTTTGTTTGTTTCTTCAAGTTTTCTTCATTGTTTGTATGTTTCTACAAACCCATGAAAATTCTTCAACCTTCAAGTTTGTTTTAAACCCCCACGAAATTCATGCATCATTGTTTCTTCAAACTTCTACTTAAGGTAATTTCACATTTATGGAATTTTAGGGTCTATAGTTTTTATTTTTTATTTTTTAAACGGTTATGTACTAATAATTTTGTTTTTGTTTTTCCATTGTAGGTTACATAACTCCATTGTAGAATACTGCATTATCATCTAAATACAAAGGTAATTTCTCTTCGTATATCAAGTTTTGGTTTTGATATTTATATGTGTTTGTAATTACTAATTGTTATTTTGAATGTAGTTAATTGTTACTTTAAATGTAGTTAATTGTTATTTTAAAGTTTTACATTTTAGCAATTTTATATTATTAGTTTGTTAATTAGAGTTTTTTTTGGGTTGTATTATTATTAGGATCAACTAGGGTTCAATGAATGTTGTTATTAGAATATACATAGGGTTGAATAAATATTGTTATGAGAATATAAATATTATTATAACTTTATTAGTTAATTAAGGTTAAATGAATGATTATTACTTTATTGGTGAATTAAGTTTAATTATATATTTTGATTTATGTGTATTTATTTTATTTTTAATTAATCACACTTATCATGATGAAAGATCGTTCTTTAATGTATGGTAGCATTGAATTGTCCGAATTTGTTGATAGGGTATTACAATTGAAAAAATAATGTGTGTGTTTATATATATATATATATATATATATATATATATATATATATATATATATATATATATATATATATATATATATATATATGTATATATGTATATATATATATATGTATATATATATATATGTATATATATGTATATATATATATATATATGTATATATATATATATATGTATATATATATATATATGTATATATATATATATATACATATATATATATATATATATATATATATATGTATATATATATATATATATATATATATATATATATATATATATATATATATATATATATATATATGTATATATATATATATATGTATATATATATATATATATGTATATATATATATATATATATATATATATATATATATATATATATATATATGTATATATATATATATATATATGTATATATATATATATATGTATGTATATATATATATATATGTATATATATATATATATGTATATATATATATATATGTATATATATATATATATATATATATATATGTATATATATATATATATGTATATATATATATATGTATATATATATATATATGTATATATATATATATATGTATATATATATATATATGTATATATATATATATATATGTATATATATATATATATATATATATATGTATATATATATATATATATATATATGTATATGTATATATATATATATATATATATATATATATATATATATATATATATATATATATATATATATATATATATATATATATATATATATATATATATATATATATATATATATATATATATATATATATATATGATAAAATTGGTTTGGTCATACATAATGCTCTGATAAGGAATTATGACCTATTGGTTTGTAGTATCAATTTCGTGCCTTACTTAATATTTATGTTTTTCGTTTGATATATATGCTATTTTTTTAGTAACATTATATTTGGCATAGTTTCATAGTTGTCGGTAACTATTTTGTTTGCTCTTATCTTGGTAATTTATGTTGTTTAGTTTTTGTTTTATTTAAAAACATAAGCAATAAAACGTTTATGTTTTTAATGAGTATGACTATTAGAGTAATCTGTTTATCATATGTACTTGATAAATTATATTGTAATGAATTGATTTGCTAAGTTATGTAGAGTAGCTCTAATCTCTGGCATGCTCTATGACATTAGTTTTACTCTGTTTTATTTAAGTTTGTTTAAAAGTTTGTCATCATCAAAAAGGGGAAATTTGTTGGCTCTCTTACGTTTTGATGATGACTATACTTAATATAAACAAATGTATTTTAGAGATTGTGTGCAGGTTGATACCGGTCTTGATAGAGATTGTTGATAGTGCCTAAGACTTAGTCTATGAACGTTGTACATGTCAAATGTATCCAAGGAATTTAGTTAAGGAAGATCGCTTAAGATGTCAAATATAGACAGGAGGTCTACTGTTCCCATGTTTGATGATCTGACGATACTTGTAGATTGAGACAGTGCTCTGTTCCCAAGACTAGAGTCTGGAGAATCTACGTCAGCTGAAAATTCTGTAGAATATATTTTTCTGGTTTTTAGTTGATGTATTAGTTAAAATTAATTTGTTGCACTTTTTATTTAACAAGTTAATTGGCAAAATATTTTATATCAACTTAAAAATAATCGTACACTTTCTAAGATTGCCGAAAATCTCTCCTTATTTTTCTCTACAAAATAGGCTTGCGTTTTGGATCTAATTAAGAAAAAAACTTACTTTGCCTATTCTTAGAAAAAACAAATTGCGGCTCATTTACTTGAAAATCAAGCTTCCACTTATTTCTCCTTTATCGTAAGAATAAGGATATAGTAAGTAAATAACCGAGGGTTTTCTTCTTGAGATTCAAGATCCACTTAATTCTCCTTAATCTTAGGAATAAGGATGTAATGGGTAGTTATTTCTTTTACTAGCTACATAAACTCCTATATATAAGGGACTTGTTTTTAACTGAAAAAAGAGAGACTTGGTGAGTCCATACGTAAGATCAAAATAAAACAAGAAATATTTTGCTCCAAAAATTGCCAATTAACTTATAATATTTTCTTGTGCAACTCTTTAATTTTATCTTTAGGAATTTATCCTTTGTAAAGGGTTTTTGAGAGAATTGTTGTAACTAGACTTGGGTAAGTCTAGGGGAGAAGAGAGAATCTTTGAGTGAGGCAAAAGAAGGAGAAGGAGAAGGAGAAGGAGAAGGAGAAAGAACAATTGCTCTAGTTTTGTTTATTTGTTTTATGTAATTGTAACTAATTGCTTAAAACATGTTGGAGAATTATGAAATCCCAAGGGGTCGTGGTTTTTCCTTCTATTTAGGCCTAGAAGTTTTCCATGTAAAATTGTGTTGTCTCCTTTTACTTTTTCGCATTAAGTTAAAGTTTTAATTCCGCAATCTAATTCCACAAAAATAGGGCAAAAATACTTAAACTTTTTAAAACAACAAATCACCCCCCCTCTTGTTATTCACCATCTCTAAACGTTTCTACAAGGTTTAAGTAAAAACTTATTTGACTTCATCTATTAAGTTTTGAAAAAGAAGAATTTTAGTAATTATTTTCAAAATACGAATCAAATAAATTCTGGATTATATGAAAATATTTAATGATTGAAACTACCCTAGTAGTATCGGATTGTAGGATCGTAAAATCGTATTATGATCCTACTATCTAAATTTTTGAAATAAGTATAATCGCACGATTTTACCAACATTAGGATCCTACCTATAATCTGAATCAATCGCATATTTTTCAATCGTAGAATCATAAAATTGTTGATCAAAATCAGAATTCTAATAACTATGGGACATTGGATTGATTAGTATGGCCAAGATGGCAAGATCTTATAAGAAAAACTCATGATCTAAATATCAAATGATGATTTTTAGTTAATCAGTTTACGTACTAAAATACCTTTTTTTTGAAGATAAGTACTAAAATACTTCATTGTCACCAAATTAGGATCTAACAACATTATAGTACGTAATGATTACGACTTAATTATTTATTTGGTTCTTTAGAGCAAACAAAGACCCGCAATTAACGTAATAATTCACCATTCTTTAAGAGGAAATTGTCATAATACTCTATTTTGTTGTACATGGAAATATTATAGTATAACATAATGTCTTTTATTTCCTCTATCTCAAACATTTAAATTCTTTTTGGATTCCGCAGGTACAGAGTACAGACCACGTTTTAAGACCCATAACTTGATGATAGTAGATATTCCATCATGAAGTTTGTTGTTACACGAAATATACACACCAGTAATTATCCAAATGAATTAACTTCAAAAATATAAACAAAAATGTTATCGTGAGAGATTGTTTCTGAGTGAGACAATTACTAAATATAGAGCATATCATACTTTATACTAAAAAGATTGAAAAATTTGATGTGTCACAATTAAAAAGAATTGCTACGTGGAACTCATTTATTGGCTAATGTAAAATGACATGACATTTGATCTTTACCAATATCTCTACCATTAAAGTATCTTTGACTAGTATTTATTTATAGTTAAGTTTAGTAAATCAGAGAATTTGATATACAACATAATAAATTATTGACAATTTCCAAAATTAAAGAGTTAATATATACATAGAATTGTCAAAATTGAGTGATTATACTGCATAATATCTTTAGCTTTATTTTTATAATATCATATATGTTTATAAATATTTATTCTAAAAAAGTCGTGTATTACACGGATTTCTACACTAGTATTCTAATAATTCGTATAAATTACTTACTAGTATTGTTGTCCGTGCAGACGTGCAGTGTACAATTTCTATTAGTTTAGTAATTTATATAATTATATTTTAAAGTTTGTCGCTATTATTTTCGAGTTTCAAAATAATAGATATTTTCAAGTTTTAAAAATTCAACTACTGATAGAGAAAGAAAATAAGATTGACAAAATAATTGACGATGCATGTCTGAATATCGAATACACAAAATTAAGAAATTAAAAGTAGATACTTAATATCAAATGTATTGTGCTATATGTTATTTTTCTAAATGAATACAATATATACATGCTACATTTATGTTAAACTGTGCACTTACCAAGAAAATAAATGTATATTATCCATTAATCATGAATAAACCATGTTTATTTCAAAACGACATAACATCTCTATTCTTATTACGACATAAAAATATATTGTTCAATTACGTGTTGGCTAATATAAATTGAGTTAAGATTCATCGAGATAAATAATTGTATTTGGATGTCTCCATGTTTTTTTTTTATCCAAAAAACCTCTGCTGTAAATTGCATTTCTCATATAATTAATTTTAACTTATTAAACTCATCCATTTTGCAGGACTCTTTAAATAGTGTTATTTGACATTTTTGATATTTTTATTAAATTATATAATACAATCTAATCAATGTATACCGCATGTCTCATGATGCGATCACGTTATATAACAATTTCTGATTTACATTAGTGTAAATAATTCGAAAAACTAAAATTTGTTTAAAATTATTCGAAATTGATCATAAGGGAAAGTGAGGAAAAAAGTGTGTTTAGATGTTCAAAAGTGATAATAATTCAAAACACATATTAAATTAAACAATAAATTAAGTAATTATATTTAGTTGTTTGAGTAAGTCCAAAAATCATATTAAATATTGAATGATTGATTGATACATATTTTAAGTCCAAAATATATATTGAACTAAATTTAATTAACTTGAGATAATCGTATTTGGATAAGATTGTAATTGAATGATTATTATATTTGGATAAGATTATATTTGAACTTGAATTAAATAAAAGTATGTTCAAGACGTTGAAATACTTAAATAATATTTGTATTTTAAATTTGAATTTTAAATTACACGTTTGTGTTTAAATTTTGAATAAATAAGTTGTTTGTAATTTAAAGTTTATTACACGGTTTATATTTGAATTTAAATTAGTTGTTTTGAATCAAAGCTATACTAATTATAGGTTTTCCTATGAATAAGAAGACAATTTAATTTGATGCCTACAAAATAGGAATTAAATTTAAATTGATGCTAAAAATAGGAAAAGACAATTTAAATTGATACTAAAAATAGGAATTAAATTTGAATAAAAATATATTGTATTATCTGGTTTTGCTGAAGTTTCAATATCTTGTATGAGTTCTAACGTGCCAGCATAGCAATGGTTGTTAATAAGAAAATACAGCACACAATGACGTAGTTATATGAACTGTCAGTGCAATATCAATTTGAGTTAAAGCTCAAGATCTTGAAGACTGGCGCAGATTAACCAGATTAACGATATTGACGGATGAAGCTTTTTTGCTCTATAAGGATATGTTGAGGCGTGACATATATAAATATAAGGCTTCGTTCAAGGATTAAGGTTGCAGCATTTTCTTACAATTTTTTCTTCTTGAATTAAGATCTAGTATTCTCTAAAACGTGTTGTAACTCTTAGTTCATCTAACTCTTACGTTTGTAATAAGATTTAGTGTAAAAAAGAGTTAGAACTTTTATTGTTAAACACGCCTAAGCTTGGAATACTTTTTATAGTGTTCAACTTGTAATCTCTGTTTTGAGATTGGGATTTGCGCTTTTATTAAGTGAACTTGTAAGACGTTCTTCAAGAGGAAGAATGTGGTGAGAGAAGATAGAGGGATCTTCTAAGTTGTCTTAAAGTTCATTAATAAAAGGCGTTGAATCCTGGGGGTTGGAAGAGAACCCATAGGCGGGGAGTAGGTTGTTTAGAACCGAACCTCGTTAACATATTGCTTGTTATTGTTTAAGTTCATTTTCGCACAAACGTTATAGAATTATCAATCGACCTAAAACTGTTCCAGAAAAAAGTTTTGAAAGGTCACCCAAGCTCTTGAGCTAACCTTTCAGACAAAAATTTTAAACGAGCATACTTTCTATTAACCCCCTTCTAGAGAGTATTCGATCTCCTATTGACTTTCAATTGGTATCAGAGCTAAGTTTCACATATAAAGATTAATATCTTTTAATGGATCCGATAGGAAAAGGGTTGTTTGCTCAAGGTCGTTCGTGCTCTAGGCCTCCTTTGTTTTGTGGAACAAATTTCTTTCATTGGAAAACTTTGATGAAGATGTTTGTGATTGATCAAGATATGCAACTTTGGAACATAATAACTAAAGGACCTAAGGTACCAATGAAAAAGGACGCTCAAGGAAATGATGTGGTGAAATCCAAGTCCGAATACTCACAAGGTGATTTAGAATTCGTATCCAAAAACTATAGAGCAATGAATGAATTGTGTTGTGTTTTAAATGGTACCGAGTTCAATAGAGTTTCATCATGCACAAGTGCTAAGAAAATATGGGATAAGTTGGTTGTTCTGAAGGAATAATTCAAGTAAAGGAGACAAAGATCAATGTTTCTCATGCATCAATACGAAATGTTCAAGATGAAAAAGGATGAGAATATTAATGAAATGTTCACTCGTTTTACACTAATTACTAAAAGCTTGAATGCTCTTGCTAAAGCAGAAAAAGTACAGAAGATCTTGAGGTGTCTTCCAAGATCCAAAAGGGGTCCAAAATTCACCGCCATTGAAGAAGCTCGAGACTTGAGAGTTCTATCACATGACGATCTTCTTGGAAAACTCAAAATTTATGAACTTACCCTACATGATGATGGAGAAAGTGATGTAATACCATCCATGAAGAATCTTGCTCTAAAGGCAAAGAAACATCATGAATCCTCAAGCGATGATGAAGAAGGTGATGATATGGAAGATCCATTTGCCTTGATCACAAGAGGTCTAGAAGGAATCATGAAGATGCGCAAAAGATTTTAAAAATTTAAATCTAGAAACAAAAATAAATCTTCGAACTCTAACTCTAATTCTAGAACTAACAAACTTGCTTGCTTTGAGTGTAGATCTACAGAACATCTTGTAAAGGAATGGCCTAATAAGAAAAGGGAATCTTACAAGAAAAACAAGAAGAAACAAGCAATGGTTGCTACATGGAGTAATTCCAAAGAATCAACTGAATCTGAAAGTGAAGATGGTCAAGCTCATTTTCTGTCTTATGGCTAATGATGACAAAGATGATGATCTAGATCAAAATCATAAGGAGGTACTTGACTTTCTTAACTCTTGTTCTAAAGACGAATTAGTTAAAGCTCCATTTGACATGTTTCAAATTGAAAAGATCTTAAAAGATGAGAAAAATATTCTAGAAAATAGAATTCGTCACTATGCCGAAGGTTGTGAAAACCTTATAAAGAAAAATGAATCACTTAAGGCTGAAACATTAAATTTTGAAGAGACTGTTAAAGCCTTGAAAGAACAGAATATCAGCCAAATGAAAAAGCTCATCGATCTTCAGAATATAAATGATAATCTTGAATCCGAGCTAAAGACTTTGAGACATGAGTCTGAGAAAAGTTTACAAGCCTTAACAAAGCTACATGACACTGAATCTAAATTTACAAAAATGCTTACACATCAAAAAGGATCTAATGATAAACGTGGTATAGGTTATAATAATGCTACACATAACTATAATAGTAAAACCACATTAGTTAAGAGTGCATACAAACATAGACACTTACCTACTTGCTTCTTTTGTTGCAAAGAAGGACATCTTAAGTTTGCATGTTGCTACAGATGCAAGGAAAATTATATTATTAAGAATTGCTTTCCTTTTGAATTACTTGAGCAGATAAAGCAAATATGGGTTCCTAAAGAGACAAGACCACCTAATATGGTCTACCCCGAATATGGTCCCAAATTTGTCACTTGGTTGGCTAAGTAAAGTTGAGAAAGGTTATTTTTTTGTTTTGTAGGAAAAGCAAAAGTGCATCTTGGATAGTGGATGCTCGAGACATATGAGTGGTAAAGTTTCGTTATTTTCCGAAATTAAAGAAATGTGCAATGGCTCGATAACGTTTATGCTTTAAATACTAACAAAATAGCAGCCCAAAATTTCAAGTGCTTAAAGGCTATAACAAATGATCCAAAGCTATGGCTTAGACGGCTTGGTCATATAAATACTCACACCATGCATGAATTAGTAAGTAAAGATCTAGTTAAGGGACTTGCAAATCTCGACTATAAACACAGTCCTACATGTGACGCATGCATTAGAGGTAAACAAGTAAGAAGTTCATTTAAACCGAAGGTAAATTTTACATTCTACTTACAGTTGATGATTATTCTAAATTTACGTGGGTTAATTTTTTGAAGGATAGAGGTGAAGCCTTGAAACCGTTCTCAAGACGTTGTAAAGAAATGCAAACTCAGTTGAATCTTCCAATAGTTTCGGTTAGAAGTGATCATGAGAGAAAGTTTGATCAAATAGGCTTTGATTCCTTTTGTGAAAAATACGGTATAACCCATAACTTTTCAGCTCCTAGGACACCCCAATAAAACGGCGTGGTTGAAAGGAAAAATCGCACTTTAGAGGAAATGGCTAGGACAATGCTTATAGAAAATGGATTAGCCAAACATTATTGGGTCGAGGCTGTTAACACAACAAATTATGTTCTAAATAGTTATCTCATTAGACCTATACTTAAGAAAAGCCCTTATGAGTTATTTAAAGGAAGAAAACCAAACATAGCCTACCTTAGACCATTTGGTTGCAAATGTTTTATTCATAATAATGGTAAGGATAATCTAGATAAATTTTATGCTAGAGGTGATGAAGGATTATTTCTTAGATACTCATTAAATAGTAAGGCTTATAGAGTTCTAAATAAGCGTACAAGTATGGTTGAGGAAAGTATACATGTGATATTTGATGAATCTGACAATGGAATATTAAGTGAAGGATTTAAAGAGTTAAACCTTAACAAACATTTTGATGATATAAGTGATGATGAATTGGATGCCAATGATCACAATGAAGATAAAAAGAAAAACATGTAGGATACTATACAAAGTCTTGATGAGGTTAAACTAGTAGGCATGGCCACGGGGCGGGTTACCCGGAACCGAACCGGTGCCGAACCGCTTGGAACCGGAACCTTTTGTGACAGGTTTCGAACCGCCCCGAACCGCGGAACCGTGAAACCGCCGAAAAAAAGTTGCCGGAACCGTGAAACCGCCGAAAAAATACTTCATGAACCGGAGCTAAAAAACCGCAGTTTGGAACCGGAACCGGTCCGGGTGAACCGGTCCAACGGTTCCATGGAACCGGAACCGGGACCGGTCCGGGTGAACCGGCTCAACGGTTCCATGGAACCGGAACCGCCAAAACTAGCCGTTATGTGACCGTTAGAGAGCCGTTGGAATTTCCCCTAAAAATACTCATCACTTTCAATCATTTTCATTCACAACTCATCTCTTCTCATACTCTCTCTACTTACTCTCTCTACTTAATTCTTTAATTACGCAATAATTCTCTTAATTACATAATTAGTCTTTTAATTATTTCTTAATTTAGTTAATTACATAATTAGTCTATTAATTATTTATTTATTTCTTAATTCTATTATTATTTCAATATTATCAATCATGTCTTCATTTTTGAAAAAAGCCTCAAAAAAAGTTAATAAAGTGGCAAAATCATTGGGAGGTTCCAGCTCTTCCAAAAGAAAGGCCACTTCTACTCCGTCGGTATCAACAACACCTTCCATTAGTAATTATAATTATGAATCAAATTATCCAGAAGGGTACGACCCAGAATTACATAATTATGCAGAAGAAGTGGAAAGAGAAATACAAATTGATGAAGAAGAACAACAAGAAGAGGAACCAACGACCCCTATTGGGATACATATATCTCGACAGTCATCAACAAGATCACATGAAGAACAACAACAACAAAGACAAGCTCGTGGTAAACGAGTCAATTTCCAAACTATCGGTTAGTTTTATAATTTTATTCTTCAAATTAATTAAATTTTAAATTATTTATTTATTTAATTATAGTTTTATAATTTTAATTTATTTATTTAGATGAAGATGAACCAGTAAGACAACCTTTTCCGGCAATGCCACCTCCTAGTGGTAGAGCTGTTTCACATGTGTGGTCGTATTTCACAAAAGAACCAACCGAGAATCCAGATATTTTCTTATGCACTTGTCAAATTTGTGAAAGTCAAGGAGTAAAGCCCTTAGTTGCATACAATTTCGCCAGAGGTAAATACTTTTTAAGTTTTTTATACATACATTATATATTCATATTTTATAAAAATTTATTTATTGTGTTTTGTGAATACGTGTTAGGTGGTGGTACGGGATCTTTTAACAAACATTTGGCAAAGAAGCATGGAATCACAAAAGAAACTCATGCAGCAAGCGGCAGCGGGACCACAAGTGGAACTGGAAGCCGACAGACACAGTGGGACATTCCCAGCACAGGTATGCCTTTTAGTTATAATCGTAATGATATGATTGATGAATTTTCTTGGTATGTAATTTGTGATGAATTGCCTTTTAACCACGGTGAAAGTAGGGCATACGAGTGTTACGCTAGAAAAACTATGCAACCACAATATAGAGCAATCCCTAGGAGCACTCTTTAAAGACGCACAATTAAACTATATGAATCAATGCGCTATGAATTAGTTGAAATGTTTAAATCTTTTAATGGTAGGGTTAGCATAACAACTGACATTTGGTCTGCTCCCCCACATTTAGAATCTTATATGTGTGTAACAGCACATTGGATAGATCAAAATTGGATTATTCAAAAAAGAATAATTGCTTTTGAGACAATGCCAGAAAGACATACCGGTGAAAACATAAAATATAGATTAGTAGAGATATGTAGAGAATGGAACTTATTAGATAAGATATTTTGTTGTTCAACTGATAATGCAACCGCGAACATTAAATGTCTAGAACTTTTGTATAACGAACCTGCATTTAGTTTTATCCTTGGGGGTAGCTTATTACACATACGTTGTTGTGCGCATATAGTTAACTTATCTTGCCAAGCTGGCATAAAACAATTAAGCGATTTATTAGAACCAATTAGGGATATAGTGAAGTGGCTTAGGATTGGAAAGATAAAGAGACGATACAAACAATTATGTGACCAATATCAACTTAAAAAAGTGTATTGGTCATTGGATACTCCTACACGTTGGGGCTCAACCAACGATTTATTAAGAAAGGCGATTGCTTATCGTCCAGTTATAACACAACTGTATAGTTAGTGTACAGATAGTTACATAGCTGATGACACTTGGGAATTAGCTATAGGTGTACATAACATATTCGAAGCGTATGACCACGCGACTAAGATTTTTTCATATGTTTATGAACCGAACGTTCACTTAGTAATAAGTGAATGTGTTACTATTTTTTATCATCTCCTTAAATATACGCATGATGATACTAACCCATATTTGAAGCCGATTCTTGCAGATATGATGGAAAAATGGAAGGCATATTTTACCGAATTTCCTTATATTTATGGAATCGCAACCATTTTGGACCCATGTTTTAAAACTGAGGTCCTTACTAAAGTAATAGGATTTTACCACCAATCGTTAGATCGCCCGCCTACTGACGTACATAATTATGTAGGAACATGTAAAAAATATTTAGCAGAACTCTATGATTATTACGCTAGAGTGTATAACCCAAAACGCGATACGTCTAGGCGTGCTAGTGTTTCGGCACGTCCCTCTTACTATAATTTGGTAATAGCTAATATAATGAGTCAAGATGATAGTTTTGTAGGATCATCTTCTTCCTCGACCTCATATTTAGAACTAGATAGTTATCTTAAACACCACTTTGAAATAGACCAAGGTAGTTATAATATTTTAGAGTGCTGGAAAGAAAACTCTATAAAATTTCCCATTTTATCGAGAATTGCAAAGGATATCCTTGCAATTCCCGCGTCAACAATTGCGTCGGAGTCTGCTTTTAGTGCAGGTAGAAGAGTTTTGAACGAAAAGAGATCTCGTCTTGCACCATAGAGTATTCAAATATGTGTTTGCAAGAAAGATTGGGATCAAGCGGAGATTCGAACACAAGGACTAAGGAATGATGATGATCAAGACGACAATGATGATCCATGGATGATGATGGATACATCTGCATCATCGCCAGGAGGAGAGTCAGCGGAAGCATCTAACCAACCACATGATGATGACGAAGACGAATAAGATCAATCCGACAACGATAAATCAACATTCAACAACTATAAATAAAAGGTATGACAAAGAACTACGTGGGCTTTGATTCCTTCGGGATACGTAGGCAGCTTAGTATTCCTTTGGGAACTAGGTTCAAGTCCATTTTCTCCCTTTTTTTTATTAATCATCTTTATCGACATTATCATTGATTCGTTTGTTATTAATTTATTTTTTTTCATTCTTTTTAGTAAATATTTCAATAACGATGACAACTTGACATGCAATGAATTTCGCTAATAATCAAGTAATCATCAAAGGTACGTCCGCAATATTATAGTATTTTTTTATTATATAAATATTTAAAGAAAAAATAAAAATGGAACCGATGGTCCGACCCGCCCGTCCCGTGAGTTGGAACCGCCGGAACCGCCTCATGAATCGCCAAGGAACCGCTTGGAACCGCCCGGAACCGGAACCGTTCGCGACAGGTTCCAAATGGAACCGGAACCGGGTGGAACCGGAACCGGATGGAACCGGAACGAAACCGGACCAACCCGGACCGTGGCCATGCCTAGGTTGAAGAAAAACAGGATGAGCACTTTGAAGACTCACAGCCTGATCTTGAAACCCAACCTCAAGACTTGGAAATAGCTTCGGAACGTACTGATTTAGATACTCCAATTAGAAATTTCTCAAAGGAAGTAGGAACAAGTTCCTTGAATGATTGCACACCATCCATACTACGAAGAAGACTTAGAATGTCATCTCAACATCCTCCGGGAAACATCATAAGTGATCCAAACAAAGGTACTCAAACTCGATCCTCTCTTAAAAATTTATGTGCATTTTCTGCTTTTGTTTCTCTTGTAGAACCAAAGGATGTCAAAGAAGCAATATAAGAACCAGAGTGGATCATTGCTATGCAAAACAAATTAAATGAATTCGAAAGAAATAAAGTTTGGGATCTAGTTGAAAGACCACCATATCGTACTATCATTGGAACTAGATGGGTCTTTCGCAATAAGCTCAAAGAAGATGGTGACACTATAAGGAATAAAGCAAGGGTAGTAGCTCAAGGCTATAATCAAGAAGAAGGTATAGATTTTGACGAGACTTTTGCTCCAGTTGCGAGGTTAGAATCTATTCGTATAATGCTTGCTTTTGCTTCGTATATGAATATAAAACTATACAAATGGATGTTAAATGTGCTTTCTTAAATGGCTACTTATAAGAGGAAGTATATGTTAACACTAGTGGAAAAAATTGTATTTGCTGCTCATTATTTGCTGCGGTTTTTTCATATTCGCAGCAATAAAGAGGAGAATGAATAAGGAAAAAAAAAAAACCTTTAATTGCTGCGGTTAACCAGTGGACCGCAGCAAATATTATGCAAAACAAATTAATTGCTCCGGTTAAGGCCAAACCGCAGCAAATAGCGCTTCATTATTTCCTTAATTGCTCCGATTTTTCATGAACCGCAGCAAATAAACCGGGAAAATAACTTAATTGCTCCGGTTTCCTTTGAACCGCAGCAAATGAGCTTTGGAATTTTAAGAAAACCCGCCATAATCATCAGTTTCTTTTTCACAATAAACCCTTCACAAAACCCTTCATACAAAACGATTAAACTGCCTTTTGTTCTCTCAAACGAACCCATTGAAAACCAAAAACCCAGAACTATACGTTTGCTACTGCTGTTCTACTGCTGCTTTGTTCTCTCAATAAAACGTTTGCTTGTTCTACTGTACGTGTTCATCTTTATTTTCATTCACAAACCCAGAACAAACGTTTGCTTGTTCTACTGTACGTGTTCATCTTCATTGTCATTCACAAACCCAGAAATCAAAAGTTTGCTTGTTATACTGTGTTCACAAACGTTTGCTTGTTTCGTGCATTTGCTTGTTCTACTGTGTGCGCATTCTTCAAAACCGTTGTTTGAAACCAAAGGCATTTGCTTGTTCATCTTCAAAACTCACGAATTAAGGTATTATTTCTCTTTTTAATTTCAATAAGCATTGAAATATCTCATTGTTGCTTCTGTTCTTGTTGCTGGTCGCATTTGCTTTGTTCTTGTTGCTGGTCGCATGTGATTGTTTTACACTTATTATTTCATTGATTAGATTATATATTAGTTCAATCTAATCTAGATGATGATCAAAACAAAGAAAACTAAAAAATTAAAATTAAAAATGAAGATGTACGTGGGTTTGTAAATATCTAAATTTGACAAAAAAAAGAAGTTTTCAAAGATTTAATTGCATATAAAATATCGTTTATCCAATCTTGATGAAAAAAATATAAATGGGCATGAGAAATGAAAAGGAAATTTGTTTTTAAATAATAGTTAGTTAAAGATATAAAAAAACAAAGAAAAGAAAAGAAAAAGAACATGCCACCAGTTCCATATTTGTGAAGATAATTCTTCAAAGTAGCATCTTCTTCAGGAGACCATGGCCCTCTTTTCACATTTGCTTTATCACAACAAGGTGGTCTTCCCATTTTTATTCCACTAACAAACAACTCCTTATTATTAAACAACATGATTTTTATTTGGTTTTGGGGTTTTTATAAATGTAACAGTGACCCTTGACTTAATATAACTTTGGTTTTTTTATTTTATTTTATTTTTTTTTATAATAAATTAATAAATATTTTTTATTGAATACAATATACAATAAATATAAAAGTTGTAGTTGTGTATTATTGGTGTTTGTTTGTTTACTTTTCCCTTGGTATATACTTTAAAGGATAAACCTAGTCAAACAATTTTACCACATGGATTGATCACTTTTTTTTCTTGTTATAAAAGGCCTACCTAAGATTACGAACTAAGGGAGATGTGGAGGTTTGTTGCTTTTTGTCACTCATACAACTATCAAATTTTGAATTCATTAAGAAAATTAGTAGATCATAAGTCAAATACTTTGACTTATAATTTAAAATTAATTTTAATTCGGATGTTTTGATATTTGTTAAAAATGTGGTTTGTTGTTAATTGTTATACTTATTAGAATTATAAATAAGTATATATGTTTAAAAGTTGTGTATTAATTTTGTTTTGAATCAATTAATCACACTAATTAGGATGACAAACGATCGTTCTTGGATGTATGGAAGCATTGAATCGTCGGAATTTATTGATGGCGTATTAGAATTTTGTAGTATTGCGGTTGAACATCAAGTTAGGACGGGGGGAGTTGGTTTTTATTTCCCATGTGTCAGTTGTGGTAATGTATCAAAGGTAGATAGTGTTGATATCCTTAGGGAGCACATACTTCGACGTGGGTTTAGGCCTCAATATCATGTTTGGGTTTGGCATGGTGATGAGGGAGTTTACAAAGAGAAAAGTGTTGTTGAGGACGTCAATAATGTGGCCGATGTCAATGAGGATGTAGTAGATCATGTTGATGGGTATGAGACAGATGAAGAGAATGTCGATGAGCATGTGGATCGTGTTGATGAGATGATGGAGGGAGTCCAGGATGAGTTAGGAAAACGTCCTCGTGTTTTTGACTTGTTGACAGAGGCTTCTCAAAAGCCTTTGTACCCTGGATGTACAAAGTTCACCAAACTAACAGCAGTGTTGACAATTTTCAACATTAAGTCAAAGTTCAATTGGAGTGACGCTAATTTCACAATGTTATTAGAAGCGTTAGGTGAGTTGCTTCCTGAGGGAAATGAACTTCCAAAGTCGACATATTATGCCAAAAAGCTCATGTGTCCTTTCGGCTTAGAGTACCAGAAGATTCATGCGTGTCCGAATGATTGTGTGTTGTATCGGAATGAAAACGAGAACTTAGAAGAGTGTCCTAGGTGTGGGTTATCGCGCTACAAGCGTAAAGGGGCTCGGGATGCTAAAGGGCCCCCGGCTAAGGTATTGTGGTATCTTCCAATAATACCTAGATTCAAGCGCTTGTTTTCTATAAAGAAAGATGCGTTAAATTTGAGGTGGCATGCAGATAGGGTGAAGAAAGGTCACTTGCTCACACATCCATCTGATTCTCCGGAGTGGAAGAGTATTGATAGGTTGCATAAGACTTTTGGGGATGAGGTTCGTAATTTAAGGCTCGGGCTCTGTACGGATGGAATGAACCCGTTCGGCAATCTTAGTTCTCAACATAGTACTTGGCCGGTACTTTTAGTGATCTATAATTTGCCACCTTGGTTGTGTATGAAGCGTAAGTACATAATGCTTTCGCTTCTTATCTCGAGTCCTAAACAACCTGGCAATGACATAGATGTGTATCTTGCACCTCTCGTTGAGGATTTGAGAAAGATGTGGGATGAAGGCGTTTCAGTGTTTGATGCATATGCTAATGAGGAGTTCACCTTGCGTGCAATGCTTTTATGCACCGTTAATGATTTTCCGGCATATGGCAACTTATCGGGGTATAAGAACAAAGGGAAGAAAGCATGCCCGATATGTATCGATGACATGGAATCCACGTGGATTCCTAAGTGCAAACACGTATTCATGCACCATCGAAAGTTCCTCCCACGAGACCACCAATATCGTAAGAAGAAGAAGTTGTTCAATGGGGAGGTTGAGGACCGTGTAGCTCGTCGACCGTTGACCGGTTATGAGGTTTATGAACAGGTTAAGGGAGTTGAGACTGTATTTGGTAAAACGGGGCAAGTGCAAGGAGGTGAAGGCCGATTATGGAAAAAAGAATCAATCTTTTGGAAGCTTCCATATTGGAGAGATCTACAGGTTAGGCATTGTCTTGACGTTATGCATATAGAGAAAAATGTATGCGATGCCATACTCGGGACTCTCATGAACATTCCGGGTAAGACGAAAGATGTTAGGGCCGTGCGAGATTGGTTTGAATGTAAGGGTCTTCGTCCGGAGTTGTGGGCACATGTTAAGGTGAGTAAGAAAAGAAATAGAGCTTATGATGAAGTTGGTGACAGTAAGAAGAAGATGCTTAATGAAAAAGTTTATTTGCCTCCAGCTTGCTACACATTGTCCAAAGCAGAGAAGCGGACATTTTGTGAGTGTTTGTATGGCATTAAGGTTCCGTCTGGGTACTCATCCAACATGAAGAGATTTGTTAGCCTAAATGGTGAGCTGAAGTTGGGAAGCATAAAATCTCACGATTGCCATGTAATGATGCAAGTGTTCTTACAAATTGCAATCCGTGGAATACTGCCAAAACATGTGAGATATGCTATTACCGAGCTATGTTCGTTCTTCAACACAATTTGTAGTAAAGTTCTTGATCCCTTTAAACTTGATGCACTTCAACTCGACGTGATTGTAACTTTATGCAAGTTTGAGATGTATTTTCCACCTTCTTTCTTTGACATAATGGTTCATCTTATTGTCCATCTCGTTCGTGAGATCAAACTTTTGGGTCCAGTTTTTTTAAGGTGGTGTTATCCTTTTGAAAGACACATGGGTGTTTTACAAAACAAGGTGAGGAATCCAGCACAACCCGAGGGGAGTATGATTCAAGGCACTGTGAGCGATGAGATTAGTAACTTTATAGCCGAGTATTTGGCCATGGCAAAGCCTATTGGACTTCCCACCTCTAGACATGAAGGAAGGCTTGAGGAAAAAGGAACAATTGGCTCCAAATCGGTCACACCTCCTCGAGAAAGCCTTCTACAAGCACACTTGTATGTGTTGCATCATATTCCGGAAGTTCATCCTTTTTTGAGTGAGCATTTTGATATATTGCGCACAAAACATCCTTCTAAAGGGGATAGGGCATTGATGCAGTTGCATAACAAGACGTTTATTAATTGGTTTCATAATCGAGTAATATGCGAAGAACTCAAGGGTGTATCCGAAATTGTTAAGTGGTTAGCTTTTGGTCCTCGTGATGATGTCAACAAATATGAGGGTTACGATGTTAATGGCTTCACATTTTGGACTGAGGGTCAAGACAAGAAGTCATCGTATCTACAGAATAGTGGGGTTTCTATTTTGGCGTCATCTACATTTTACGCGAGTGCGAAGAATCAAGCGCCGGTTGATGCTAAATTGGTATACTACGGGCGGGTACATGAAATATGGGAGCTTGACTACTCTACTTTCAATATTGGTCTTTTCAAATGTAAGTGGGTAGATAATAATCGACGATGCATAAAAAATGACGACCCTTGTGGATTCACTCTTGTAGACTTAGCTCGTTTGCGTGATAGTGAGGAGCCATTCATACTAGCCACACAAGCCAAGCAAGTATTCTACATTGTAGACCCGTCTGATAAAAAATGGTCTATTGTTGTACCGGGAAAAAGAAGCATTCTTGGTATAGGTGATGTTGAGGATGAGGAAGAATATGAAGCTTTTGAAGACTCCCCTTCCTTTATCAATCCAATATCAGTGGATCAAGATGATGTAGATGATGTAGATGTTGGTTATATGCGTGTAGATCACACGGAAGGAATACATTTGAATTAAGTGATTCACAAGGTATGAATTTAAAGCTTTTAAAAGTTTTTTTGGCACTTGGTTTGTTTTGCATGAAACTTTGCACAGAACACTTATTTGTTATATATTATTATGTTGAACGTACGTATTAGAATTGTAAATCATAGTCATATTCTTAATATTACTTAGCTTATGTTCTAATATATTTCTATTCATACTCTTTCAGGTACTGATATATAATGCATCTATTCAGAGACGAAATTGTCCCCGAGATTGAGACCTCGGATAATGAGCATCGTAGTTACGACAGTGAAGAGGACCAAATTGTGAAATTCGAGCGTATGGCTGAAGACGCTCCACCTCTAGACAATGATTTTGAGACTGAAGACGCCCCACCAATGGATGCTCCCACTACCAGTAAGAAAAGAAAAGGGCGAGGTCCTACGAAAAACCTCAAAGTCACGGAACCAATGCATTTGGAATACAATGCATTGGGTCAACCCTGCGGAAAATGGCGTAGGCAATATGGAAAACAAGTGGGCCTATGTATCCGCAAGATTTCCATATTGCACGCATGGAACGAGGTTCCAGAGGGTTTGAAAAACTCTCTATGGAATGATACTGTGGTAAGCAACTTTACTATTTTTACTCATTTAGTTTCATTTTAAAATTAATTTAATTGACAGTAACAAATATAAATTTTTTTTGTAGAATCTTTTCCACATCGAGAGCGATGAGGACAAGAAGAATGTGTTTCTTTCAGCTGTTGCTGAAAGATTCAAAGATTTCAAATCCAAGCTAGTAACTGGCTGGATTACGAAGACCCGTGCCCGTACGACCAAAAAGGTCAAAACGGGAAACGAAGGTGGAGAGCAAGCACCTTCGAAGATGCCCTACGAAATATGGGGTCACATATCGAAGAGGGATTGGGAGGCCTTTGTTGCCAAAAGAACAACTCCCATAGAAGTTGTAAGTATTTCATATTATATTATAGTTTACCAATTTGAATTTACTTCTTTTGATTCAGTCATTAAACTAATACATGACATTCGATTTCTATTGATTAATTAGGAAAAGCGTGGTAAAGCTTCAGATTCTGCAAGCAAAAGGAAGTTTTACCATCGCTTAGGCCAGAAAACGTACGATGAGGTCCGAAAAGAGTGGGTGGATGCGGGTTTATACCCCAATCAAAGTTCATCCACACCCTCATCTACGACTACCTCCGCATCCGTACATACTCTTGCTGGAGATCGGGTGCGTGATTGGTATTGCGGGCTTCATTCCCGAGATGCAAGTGGTAAATTTACCATTAATGATCCGGGAACGAAGAAGGTTGCTGATGCTGTGGTGAGTTTTGAAATTATTAAGTATATTCTTCATTTGTTTTGTATTCTTTGGCTTTGATGTACTTATACTAATTACTATATACGTCACTTTTTATTTGAACAGATGGGCTGGAAGGAAAAAGAAGCTACGGGGGAGTTCACCCCAAAAGGCAATGTTAACGCATTGCATATGGTCTTAGGGAAAGACCACAGTGGGCGGGTAGTCGGAAAAGGAGGCGTCCGCGTGGGGTTACAGAAGGCATTCGGCAAAGAGTGTGTTGCTACTCAATCCCGAACGGCACTGCGGGAAGAAGCAGCAACCCTCCGAGCGGAGATTACGAAGGACGTGCTCGCGAAGTTGGCCACCGTGTTGCAAAACATGGGTGCACCCATTGTCGACTTGGCAAACCTGATTGTCGATGATCAGGGAAGTCAACATGGGGATTCTACGCTTTGGTCGAGCCAACACCCGAGCCCATTACCCCCGTAGCACCCCAGCTCTTTACTAATACCCCCGTTGCTCAAAATCCGGAGCCAACTCCGGTGCCAGTGCTACAGGTACATAGTTTTTAAATATATAAGCACTTATTAATTTAAATTGCAACGCGTAATTAAAATTTTATTATGATGCTTATTATACTAAACGACACAATTTTCAGGAGGCGACTCCTTGTTCTCTTTTGCTGCCTCAGTTCGGTGTTGCTAGTGATGGCGACTTAACTGAGGTTGCATATGGTATGGCACAGCCAAATAAAGAGGGCCAAACAGTGCATTCAGTGCCTGTTACAAGTGGCCACATCAGTGTGGCCGTGGAGACTATTGTAAAGGGGTTTGAAGATTTCTCACTCCCAATTCCAATGCCAGCATGGAGCCTTGAGAAACTATCAGACGCCCTAGGTAGTTTCGTCACATGGCCATATGCTTGGGTCCGATTCACTAACAAGGTAAGAATCATTTGTACCTTATTTATTTTTATTTTTTTAATTGCATGCTCACACTAATTTAATTTTATAAATTGAAATAGCAAAAGAGTCCAAAGGGATCTTGTAGAGAGGTCGGTTCCTCAGCAAAGGTGTCGACTGGGTCAAAGTCGATGCCAAGCACTCCAATTTTGACTGATGAGGAGCTAAAAGATCTATCTCAAGATTGCAAATGGCTGCATTATTGTGCATCTCGCATAAGTGAGGAGGACCCAATCATGTTGCCCCTGCTGAAGGAGCAATACTGCTTTTCAGAAGACCCGTATGTAATTATTGGTCCTAGTGACATCGGGCAATTTTTGAGAGGAGAGATGCTGAACGTAGCTCTTTTCCATGTCTACATGAGGTGATGTTCATTATCTTACAAGTTAGGCATTGTTGTTTAATAGTTTTAATGACCGAATTACTAACAAAATTCTCTTATTTGTGAGTTTAGTGCGGTTTACGAGGAGGTAAATTCTTACGAACCTCCAATAAAAATTGGATGGTTTTGTCCGGAGACGATTTCGGGTAGTAAATGTAGAAATGATTCAGATGTCGTCAGAGCATACATTGAGACTGCTTTGACTAATTCCCTTGCATGTAAACACACATTCATTCTGGCTCCATATTGGGAAGAGTAAGTTTTATTTTTGAAATTGAACTTATATTTTGATTTTTAAAGTCACCTAATCTCTAATTTGTTGATTTTAAATTTGTGTTTGTAGTTTGCATTGGATACTTTTCATCATATGTCCTTTAACGAACACCGTGCACGTCTTCGACTCATTACAAAAACCTAACAGCCTACCTCGCAACACAAGATTCAAAGCATTGTTGATTGCGTACGTAATATTAATTATTTTACCAATTTGATTTAATTAAGTGTTATATATATATATATAAATGGTATTACTTTCCCATGCGTTTCAGCGCAATGAAAAGAGTGCATGGACAAATGGGATCTACATCCAGAGCCACATTTCCAAAATGGATAGCAAGAAAGGTACACAAATTCGATTTTATGGGTTTTGTATAGGTTTGGTCAAATGATCATGAAAAGAACACGAAACAACCACAAACACTTAAACAAAATTCTGATCTAGCAAACTGTCGACCAGCCCTCCTTCGGCTCAGCTTCTAGGAGTCCACGGGGATTGTTAGAATGGGTTTAGGACCTTGATAGCTAGATCCAAGTACCAAGATTCCATTTCCACTTTAGCCTAGGTCCTGGATGCATAGGTTTGGTCTCCACGTGTCGTGCAAGGTGGTCTGGTCACTAGTTTGATGCTGTCAATTTCGCGTTTTTATTTGTCAATTTCGCGCGTAAAGTAGGTCAAACATGGTTTGTTATGCACGAAACTTGGCACACAACACTATTTGGCATATATTATTGTGTTGAAATGGTTAGAATTGATAATAATAGTCATATGCTAGAAATTAGAAGTTAAGTTGCGATTTTATGCGTTTTTAAGCGTTTTTGTCAATTTCGCGCGTAAAGTAGGTCAAACATGGTTTGTTATGCACGAAACTTGGCACACAACACTATTTGGCATATATTATTGTGTTGAAATGGTTAGAATTGATAATAATAGTCATATGCTAGAAATTAGAAGTTAAGTTGCGATTTTATGGGTTTTTAAGCGTTTTTGTGAATTTCGCGCGTAAAGTAGGTCAAACATGGTTTGTTATGCACGAAACTTGGCACACAACACTATTTGGCATATATTATTGTGTTGAAAAGGTTAGAATTGATAATAATAGTCATATGCTAGAAATTAGAAGTTAAGTTGCGATTTTATGCGTTTTTAAGCATTTTTGTGAATTTCGCGCGTAAAGTACTCAAACTTGGTTTGTTATGCACGAAACTTGGCACACAACACTATTTGGCATATATTATTGTGTAGAAATGGTTAGAATTGATAATAATAGTCATATGCTAGAAATTAGAAGTTGAGTTGCGATTTTATGCGTTTTTAAGCGTTTTTGTGAATTTCGCGTGTAAAGTACTCAAACTTGGTTTGTTATGCACGAAACTTGGCACACAACACTATTTGGCATATATTATTGTGTTGAAATGGTTAGAATTGATAATAATAGTCATATGCTAGAAATTAGAAGTTAAGTTGCGATTTTATGGGTTTTTAAGCGTTTTTGTGAATTTCGCGCGTAAAGTAGGTCAAACATGGTTTGTTATGCACGAAACTTGGCACACAACACTATTTGGCATATATTATTGTGTTGAAAAGGTTAGAATTGATAATAATAGTCATATGCTAGAAATTAGAAGTTAAGTTGCGATTTTATGCGTTTTTAAGCATTTTTGTGAATTTCGCGCGTAAAGTACTCAAACTTGGTTTGTTATGCACGAAACTTGGCACACAACACTATTTGGCATATATTATTGTGTAGAAATGGTTAGAATTGATAATAATAGTCATATGCTAGAAATTAGAAGTTGAGTTGCGATTTTATGCGTTTTTAAGCGTTTTTGTGAATTTCGCGTGTAAAGTACTCAAACTTGGTTTGTTATGCACGAAACTTGGCACACAACACTATTTGGCATATATTATTGTGTTGAAATGGTTAGAATTGATAATAATAGTCATATGCTAGAAATTAGAAGTTAAGTTGCGATTTTATGGGTTTTTAAGCGTTTTTGTCAATTCCGCGCGTAAAGTAGGTCAAACATGGTTTGTTATGCACGAAACTTGGCACACAACACTATTTGGCATATATTATTGTGTTGAAATGGTTAGAATTGATAATAATAGTCATATGCTAGAAATTAGAAGTTAAGTTGCGATTTTATGCGTTTTTAAGCGTTTTTGTGAATTTCGCGTGTAAAGTACTCAAACTTGGTTTGTTATGCACGAAACTTGGCACACAACACTATTTGGCATATATTATTGTGTTGAAATGGTTAGAAATTGATAATAATAGTCATATGCTAGAAATTAGAAGTTAAGTTGCGATTTTATGCGTTTTTAAGCGTTTTTGTGAATTTCGCGTGTAAAGTACTCAAACTTGGTTTGTTATGCACGAAACTTGGCACACAACACTATTTGGCATATATTATTGTGTTGAAATGGTTAGAATTGATAATAATAGTCATATGCTAGAAATTAGAAGTTAAGTTGCGATTTTATGCGTTTTTAAGCGTTTTTGTCAATTCTGCGCGTAAAGTAGCTCAAACTTTGTTTGTTTTGCACGAAACTTGGCACACAACACTATTTGGTATATATTATTGTGTAGAAGTTGTTAGAATTGAAAATCATAGTCATATTCTAGAATTTATGTGTTAAGTTGCGATTTTATGCGTTTTTAACCGTTTTTGACACTAACTTCTATTTTTTCTTAGTGCTTTCAACAACTTCTTCTTCCGTTGACTGCGGCTACTACGCGCTGAAGTTTATGGACGATATTATAAATTCCGTGAAGGAACTTGGAGTCGAAAATATAGATGCCGTAAGTATTTGTTACGTTCTTAATTAAATATATTATTGGTAAAATCTAATGTTTCTATATTAATATATAGCTTTTATTTTAATATTATAATATAGGTTTTAAACGACATTCCGAGGGAAACACGCGCTTTGAGAAGTGAAGAGATGCGCGAATTAAAAGACAAGATTGCCGTGTATCTTGCTAATATTTGTCCTTGATAAATTGTAATTACTATTGATTATTTTTTATAGTTTATTTAATGTATATATATATATATATGTACGTACATATTATATTATATATATATACCAGCGAGAGTTTATTATTACAAAGAGATTAATGTTGATTATCTGTGATTATCATTGGATTAATCATTGTTATTACATTGTAATATTATTGCATTATTATAAGGATTAAACGGAAAAAGAAAAAAAAAAGGCACTTATTGCTGCGGTTTTACCCCTGACCGCAGCAAATAACACCCATTATTTGCTGCGGTTTTAGCCCATGACCGCAGCAAATAATGCCCTTATTTGCTGCGGTTTTGAACCGCAGCATTTAAAGTAGGACATTTTGCTGCTATCACTATTGCTGGGGGCCAAAACCGCAACAAATAATGGCAAAAAAAACCGCAGCAAACGAGGTTTTTTCCACTAGTGTAAACAACCATCTGGTTTTGAAAATCCAGATTTGCCTAATCATGTGTCTAAACTAAACAAAGCATTATATGGCTTGAAACAAGCTCCAAGGGCTTGGTATGATAGATTTAGCTCATATTTACTTGAAAATAACTTTCAACGAGGTAAAATTGATAAAACGCTTTTCATTAAGACTAAAGGAAAATATATTCTTGTTGTTCAAGTATATGTTAATGATATATTGTTTGGAGCTACTAATGATTTTGTGCAAGGAATTTTCTGAGATTATGTGCAAGGAATTTGAAATGAGCATGATGGGAGACTTAACATTTTTTCTTGGACAACAACTAAAGCAAAAGAAAGATGACATTTATTTGTCAAAGTAAATATGTTAGAGAATTATTAAAGAAGTACAATATGGATCAATGCAAAAGTGCTAATACGCCTGTGAGTGCAACACTAAGTCTAGACCAAGACATAAATGGTAAGAGTGTTGATCAAAAGACTTAAATCGGTATGATTGGTTCTTTATTGTATTTATCAGCTAGTCGTCCTGATATAATGTTTAGTGTTTGTTTAAGTGCACGTTTTCAACCTAATCCAAAAGAATCTCACTTAACAGCAGTTATGAGAATCTTTAGATATTTGCATGGGAGTAAAGACTTCGGTCTACGGTAAGTTGTGAAGATTTTGGTTTGATTGGTTTTTTAGATGCTGATTATGCTGGCTATAAGGTGGATAGAAAAAGTACTTCAAGATCGTGTCAATTATTGGGAAATTCATTGATTTCATGGTATTCTAAAAAGCAAAATTCAGTTGCTTTATCTACGGCTGAAGCTGAATATATAGCTGTGGTGCATGTTGCTCTCAAATCTTATGGATTGCACAATAGTTTCGAGATCTTGGAGTTGATCTCAAAGGTACTCCAATTAAGTGTGATAATACAAGTGCAATTTGTAATACTAAAAATCCAGTACAACATTCACGTATAAAACACATTGAGGTTCGTCACCATTTCATATGTGATCATATTGAAAAAGGTCATATTACTCTATCCTTTATTCCTACTGAAAAATCAATTAGCTGATATATTTACAAAACCTTTAAGTCCTGATCGTTTTGCATATATTCGTATGGAACTTGGTATGCTAAATGATATTGCATGAACTAAGGGGGAGTAAGGGTTCAATAGTAAAGGTAAAATGTTACTAAATACTAAGTATGTATTTAGGGGGAGTATTTCATTGTATTTACATGATTTTATGGTTGCATATATGTATGATTGTACATGTGTTTCAGAGTTGAAAATTAAATTTCAATTTCTTAAAATTATTTGTTACATATAAATATATAAAAATGGGATTTATAATTAAAATACCTTTAATTAATAAAGGATACAAACCAAGTTTGAGCTACTTTATACACAAAAGTGCCAAAAACGCTTAAAAACCATTAAAATCGCAACTTAACTCGTAATTTCTAGCATATGACTATGATTTTCACTTCTAACCACTTCAACACAATAATATATACCAAATAGTGTTGTATGCCCAGTTTCGTGCAAAACAAACCAAGTTTGAGCTACTTTATACGCAAAAGTGCCAAATACGCTTAAAAACCCATAAAATCGCAACTTAACACGTAATTTCTAGAATATAACTATGATTTTCAATTCTAACCACTTCAACATAATAATGTATACCAAATAGTGTTGTGTGCCAAGTTTCGTGCAAAACAAACCAAGTTTGAACTTCTTTACACGCAAAAGTGCAAAAACGCTTAAAAACCTTTAAAATCGCAACGTAACACGTAATTTCTATAATATGACTATGATTTTAAATTCTAACCATTTCAACACAATAATATATACCAAATAGTGTTGTATGCCAAGCTTCGTGCAAAACAAACCAAGTTTATGCTACTTTATACGCAAAAGTGCCAAATACGCTTCAAAACCCATAAAATCACAACCTAACATGTAATTTCTAGCCTATGACTATGATTTTAAATTCTAACCACTTGAACACAATAATATATACCAAATAGTGTTGTGTGCTAAGTTTTGTGGATAACAAACAAAGTTTAAGCAACGCTTAAAAACTCTTAAAATTGCAACTTAACATGTAATTTCTAGCATATGACTATGATTTTCCATTCTAACCAGTTCAACACAATAATATATACCAAATAGTGTTGTGTGCCAAGTTTCGTGGAAAAAAAACCAAGTTTGAGCTACTTTATACGCAGAAGTGCCCAAAACACTTATAAACTCTTAAAATCGCAACTTAACACGTAATTTCTAGCATATGACTATGATTTTCGATTCTAACCATTTAAACACAATAATATATACCAAATTGCGTTGTATGGCAAGTTTCGTGCAAAACAAACCAAGTTTGAGCTACTTTATTTGCAAAACTGCCAAAAACGCTTAAAAACCCTTAAAATCGCAACTTAACACGTAATATCTTGCATATGACTATGAATTTCAATTATAACCACTTTAACACAATAATATATGCCAAATAGTGTTGTGTGCCAAGTTTTGTGGAAAACAAACCAAGTTTGAGCTACTTTATACGCAAAAGTGCCAAAAACGCTTAAAAACCTTTAAATTCGCAACTTAACACGTAATTTCTAGCATATGACTATGATTTTCAATTCTAACCATTGCAACACAATAAT
Source organism: Amaranthus tricolor (assembly GCF_026212465.1). Lineage (NCBI taxonomy): Eukaryota > Viridiplantae > Streptophyta > Magnoliopsida > Caryophyllales > Amaranthaceae > Amaranthus > Amaranthus tricolor. The sequence goes on from NC_080058.1 coordinate 17,228,481, forward strand.
ATATACCAAATTTTGTTGTATGCCAAGTTTCGTGCAAAACAAACCAAGTTTGAGCTACTTTATATGCAAAAGTGCCAAAAACACGTAAAAACTCTTAAAATCGCTACTTAACATGTAATTTCTAGCATATGACTATGATTTTCAATTATAACCACTTCAACACAATAAAATATACCAAATAGTGTTTTGTGCCAAGTTTCGTGGAAAGCAAACCAAGTTTGAGCTAACAATAACTAACCAAGAAAAAACAATGAGGGCAGAACAGGACAGCAGTCTACCCGCTGACCAGCCTACCATGCCGCGTCGTTTGAGCCTTAACCAAGGTGACTTGGAGCCACACAACCATGGAAACCGAAATGTGTTCTCCATACATGGACCACGCCGTGAAAGCCCAAGAACCATGATTGTGGTGCACACAGTTCACTAGGATACGAGCGCGAGGTGGGCCAACAGTCACTGATCAGTGCCCAAGTTTTCTGGTTTTTAACTTTTGTTCTAAGAGGCATATTGTAAAGTACGTGATGTTTATAGCCGTTAACTAGCTAGAAACCTATATATAGAGGTTGTATCTCATGTATATGGATTTAGTTTTGTGATTAATAAGAATTCTCAATTTATACGCAAAAGTGTAAAAACGCTTAAAAACCCTTAAGATCGCAACTTAACACGTAATTTCTAGTATATGACTATGCTTTACAATGCTAACCACTTTAACACAATAATATATAGAAAATAGTGTTGTATTCCAAGTTTCGTACAAAACAAACCAAGTTTGAGCTACTTTATGCGCAAAAGTGCCAAAAACACTTAAAAAACACATAAAATCGCAACTTAACAAGTAATTTCTAGCATATGACTATGATTTTCAATTATAACCACTTCAAGAACATAATATATATATACCAAATAGTGTTGTGTGAAAGGTTTAGTCCAAAACAAACCAACTTTCAGCTACTTTATGCGCAAAAGTGCCAAAAACGGTTGAAAACCCATAAAATCGCAACTTAACACGTAATTTCTAGCATATGACTATGATTTTCAATTCTAACCACTTCAACACAATAATAAATACCAAATAGTGTTGTGTGCCAAGTTTCGTGCAAAACATACCAAGTTTGAGCTACTTTATGCGCAAAAGTGCCAAAAACGCTTAAAAACCCATAAATCGCAACTTAACACGTAATTTCTAGCATATGAAAATGATTTTCAAATCTAACCATTTCAACACAATAATATATACCAAATTGCGTTGTATGGCAAGTTTCGTGCAAAACAAACCAAGTTTGAGCTTCTTTATACGCAAAACTGCCAAAAACGCTTAAAAACCCTTAAAATCGCAACTTAACACGTAATTTCTAGCATATGACTATGACTTTCAATTCTAACCACTTCAACACAATAATAAATACTAAATAGTGTTGTGTGCCAAGTTTCGTGCAAAACATACCAAGTTTGAGCTACTTTATGCGCAAAAGTGCCAAAAACGCTTAAAAACCAATAAAATCGCAACTTAACACGTAATTTCTAGCATATGAAAATGATTTTCAATTCTAACCATTTCAACACAATAATATATACCAAATTGCGTTGTATGGAAAGTTTCGTGCAAAACAAACCAAGTTTGAGCTCCTTTATACGCAAAACTGCCAAAAACGCTTAAAAACCCTTAAAATCGCAACTTAAACGTAATTTCTAGCATATGACTATGATTTTCAATTCTAACCACTTCAAAACAATAATATATGCCAAATAGTTTTGTGTGCCAAGTTTTGTTGAAAACAAACCAAGTTTGACCTACTTTATACGCAAAAGTGCCAAAAACGCTTAAAAACTCTTAAAATCGCAACTTAACACGTAATTTCTAGCATATGACTATAATTTTCAATTCGGACCATTTCAACACAATAATATATACCAAATTGTGTTGTATTCCATGTTTCGTGCAAAACAAATTAAGTTTGAGCTACTTTATACGCAAAAGTGCCAAAAACGCTTAAAAACCCTTAAAATCGCAACTTAACATGTAATTTCTCACATATGACTATGATTTTCAATTCTAACCACTTCATCACAATAATATATAACAAATAGTTTTGTGTACAAATTTTCGTGCAAAACAAACCATGTTTGAGCTAACAATAACAATGCAAGAAACAACAAAGAGGGCAGAACAGGACAGCAGCCTACCCGCTGACCAGCCTACCTTGCCGCGTGGTTTGAGCCTTAACTAAGGAGACCTGGAGCCAAGCAATCATGGAAATCGAAACGTGATCTCCATACATTTACTAAGCCATGAAAGCTTAAGAACCATGATTGTGCTGCACACAGTTCACTAGGATACGAGCGCAAGGTGGTCCAACAGTCACTAATCAGTGACCAAGTGTTCTGGTTTTTAATTTCTATTTTAAGAGGCATATTGTATAGCACGTGTTGTTTATATCCATTAGCTAGCTAGAAACCTATAAATAGAGGTTTTCTCTCATGCATATGCATTTAGTTTTGTGATTAATAAGAATTCTCACTTTATACGCAAATGTGCCAAAAACGCTTAAAAATCCTTAAAATCGCAACTTAACACGTAATTTCTAGAATAGGACTATAATTTACAATTCAAACAACTTGAACACAATAATATATACAAAATAGTGTTGTGTGCCACGTTTCGTGCAAAACAAGCCATGTTTGAGCTACTTTATGCGCAAAAGTGCCAAAAACACTTTAAAAAACCCATAAAATCGCAACTTAACACGTAATTTCTAGCATATGACTATGATTTTCAATTATAACCACTTCAAGACAATAATATATACCAAATAGTGTTGTGTGCCATGTTTCATGCAAAACAAACCAAGTTTGAGCTACTTTATGCGCAAAAGTGCCAAAGACGCTTAAAAACCCTTAAAATCGCAAATTAACACGTAATTTCTAGCATATGACTATGAATTTCAATTCTAACCACTTCAACACAATAATATATATCAAATAGTGTTTTGTGCAAAGTTTCGTGCTAAACAAACCAAGTTTGAGCTACTTATGCGCGAAAGTCCAAAAAAAGCTTAAAAACCCATAAAATCGAACTTTTGTATCTTTAATGCTGTCCATTTTGGAAATGTGGCTCTGGATGTAGATCCCATTTTTCCACGCACTTTCTTCATTATGCTGAAACACATGGAAAATTAATACTATTTATGTATATATATAACACTTAATTAAATCAAATTGGTAAAATAATTAATATTACGTACGCATTCAACAACGCTTTGAATTTTGTGTTGCGAGGCGGGCTTTGAGGTGTTTGTAATGAGTCGAAGACATGCACAATGTTTGTTAAAGGACAAATGACCAAAAGTATCCAATGCAAACTACAAACGCAAAGTTAAAATCAACAAATTAGAGATTATGTGAACTTAAAAATCAAAAGATAAGTTAAATATCAAAAATAAAACTTACTCTTCCACATATGGAGCCAGAATGAACGTGTGTTTAGATGCAAGGGAATTAGTCAAAGCAGTCTCAATGTATGCTCTGACGTCATCTGGATCATTTACACATTTAGTACCCGAAATCGACTCAGGACAAAACCATCCAACTTTTATTGGAGCTACGCAAGAATTTAGCTCCTCATAAGCCGCACTAAACTCACGAATAAGAAAATTTTGTCAGTAATTCGGTTATTATAACAATTAAACAACAATGCCTAACTTGTAAGATAATGAACATCACCTCATTTAGACATTGATAAGAGCTACGTTCAACATCTCTCTCAAAAATTGCCCAATGTCACTAGGACCGATAATTACAAATGTGCTCTCTAAAAAGCAGAATTGTTCCTTCTACAGGTTTAGAATGATTGGGTCCTCCTCACTTATGCGAGATGCACAAGTGTGCAGCCATTTGCAATCTTGAGAGAGATCTTTTAGCTCCGCATCAATTAAAATTGGAGTGCTTGGCATCGACTTTGACCGAGTCGACACCTTTGCTAAGGAACCGATCTCTCTCCAAGATCCCTTTGGACTCTTTTGCGATTTCAATTTATACAATTAAATTAGTGTAAGCATGCAATTAAAAAAATAAAAATAAATAAGGTACAAATGATTGTTACCATGTTAGTGAATCGACCCAAGCATATGGCCATGTGACAAAACTACCTAGGGCGTCTGATAGTTTCTCAAGGCTCCATTCTGGCATTGAAACCGAGAGTGAGAAATCTTCAAACCCCTTTAGAATAGTTTCCACGGTCACACTGATGTGGCCACTTGTAACAGGCATCGAATGCACTGTTTGGCCCTCTTTGGTTAGCTGGGCCACCTCAGTTAAGTTGCCATCACTAGCAACACCTAACTGAGGCAGTAAAAGAGAACAAGGAGTCGTCTCCTGAAAAGTGTGTCGTTTAGTATAATAAGCATCATAATAAAATATTAAAACGCATTAAAATTTAAACTTATAAGTGCTTATATATTGAAAAACTATGTACATGTACCACTGGCTCCGGAGTTGGCTCAGGATTTTGAGCAACAGAGTTTATGGTCTCCGGTGTGGGGTTTTCCCCTTCAGGGGTAGTAATGGGCTGGGGTGCTACAGGGGTAATGGGCTCGGGAAGGATATCAACACTATCTACCTTTAATACATTGCCACAAGTGACACATGAGCAATAAAAACCAACTCCCACCGTCTTAACTTGATGTTCACCTCAATACTACAAAATTCTAATACGCCATCAATAAATTCTGACGATTCAATGCTTCCATACATCCAAAAACGAACTTTTGTCATCCTAATTAGTGTGATTAATTAATTCAAAACAAAATTAATACACAACTTTTAAACAAATATACTTATTTATAACAAACATATTTAACCCTAAAAAAATATATACTTATTTATACCAAATCTATTTAACCCTAAATATACATAATTCATATTCTAATTCTATACTTCATACATCAATATTAAGCTCTACGTTGTAAATAAAATCATATTCTAATTCTAATAGTTAAAGACATAATTATAACAACAAACCACATTTTTAACAAATTACCCAAATATTTAACAAATTAATAACATAAACTTGAATAATGTAAAATTCACAAATAAATTGATATCTTTAGCACTAAATTACTAAATTACATGTTAAACAATAAAGATATGAACTTGCAAATTAGTAAAATAAATATAATTACCTTGAATTCGTGGGTTATGTTATCTACAACGAAAAACAGAGAAACAAAATTAGTATACAAACAGTTGCCCTAATTTTCGAGTGTTTTCATGAATATCTTGCAAAACATAAATGCTTAACAAATTATTAAGAGAAAAAATACCTTAATGTCGTGGGTTTTGAAGATGAACAAGACCAAAGTATTAAATTTTGTGGGTTTATGAACCAAGAAGATGAAGAACAGGGCGTTTGAAGAACAAGTGTTTTCGAGTGTTTTTCAATGGGTTTATGAATCAGTTTGCGAAGAAAGAAGCAGATGATGAAGAATTTATGGTTTTTAGAAGATGATGAAGATGAAGAATGAAAGCTTGAATGGCGAAAATGGTGGGTTTTTGAGAGATACAACAGTTTACGTATATTTGTGAAATGAAAATAATGTTGGCGGGTTTTAATTTTGTGAAATGAGCATATTTGCTGCAGGCATAAACTAAAACCGCAGCAATTGAGTGAAGCACATGAGTATTTGCTGCAGGCCTTGGAACAACCGCAGCAATTGAAAGCGTTATTTGCTGCAGGCCATAGCATAGCCGCAGCAATTAATTGTGCTATAGAGTATTTGTTGCCATCACACCTTAAAATCGCAGAAATTATTTTTTTCTCTAAATTCTTTTTGCTATTTAATGCTGCGTCTAAGGAAAACCACAGCCAATGACAAGCAGCAAATAAGGTTTTTTCCACTAGTGGTTTACGAGCCAAACGTCCTCTTAGTAGTAAGTGAATGTGTTACTATTTTTTATCATCTTCTTAAACATTCGCATGATTATACTAATGTATTTTTAAAGTCGATTCTTGCAAGTATGATGGAGAAGTGGAAGACGTGTTTTACTGATTTTTCTTTTATTTATGGAATTGCAATAATTTTAGACCCATGTTTTAAGACGGAAAACCTTACTAAATTAATTGGATTTTACTAACAATCATTAGATTGCCCGCCTAGTGATGTACATAATTAAGTTGGAAATTGTAAACAACTTTTAGCAGATCTTTATGACCACTATTCTAGTGAATATAACCCAAGTCGCGATATGTGTAGACGTGCTAGCATCTCGGCACGTCCCACTTATTATAATCACATAATAGCTAACATAATAAGCCAAGATGATAGTTTTGTAGGACCAGCATCTTGTTCCTTACCCTCCGCTTCATATTTAGAACTAGATAATTATCTTAAACATCACTTTGAAATTGAACAAGGTAGTTATAATATTTTAGAATGGTGGAAAGAAAAATCAATAAAATTCCCCATATTATCCAGAATTGCAAAGGATCCTTGCAATTCTTGTATCTACTATTCCGTCGGAGTCTGCTTTTAGTGCAAGTAGAAGAGTTCTAGATGAAAAGAGATTTCATCTTGATTCACATACTATTCAAATATGTGTTTGCAAGAAAGATTGGGATCAAGCGGAGGTTTGAACACAAGGACTCAAGAACAATTATGATTAAGACGATGATGATCCATGGATGTTGATGGATACATCTGCATCATCATTAGGAAGAGAGTCAGCGGAAGCATCTAACCAACAAGATGATAATGACGAAGACGAATAGGATCATGAATATCGGACAACGATCAATCAACATTCAATAACTACAAATAAAAGGTATGACAAAGAACTACGTGGGCTTTGATTCCTTCGGGATACGTAGGCAGCGTATTATTCCTCTGGGATACAAGGTTCAAGTCCATTTTCTCCCTCTTTTTTTATCAATCATCTTTATCGTTTCTTATTAATTTATTTTTTTCATTCTTTTTAGTAAATTTTTTAATAACGATGACAAGGAATGAATTTCACTAATAATCAAGTAATCAACAAAGGTAAGTCCGCATTATTATAGTATTTTTATATTATATTTAAAGAAAAAATAAGAATGGAACTGATAGTCCGACCCCCTCGACTCGGGAGTTGGAACTTTCGAATTCGCCTCGTGAACCGCCAAGGAACTGTTTGGAACCGCCCAGAATAGGAAACGGAACGAGAAACGTTCAAATCAGGTTCCAGATGGAACCGAAATTGGGTGGAACCGGAACAAGAATGGAACCAGCCCAACCCAGACCATGGCCATCACTACATGTATTACAATCAAGAAAGCATTTATCGTTTGGCATGTATTTTGGTTAAATCATAGCCTATGGAGGGGATTAACTAGAATGAACTCTATTCTCATTTAGATAATAAGGTAAGGCTGAACAAACTTTGATCTAATTCGCAATTCAAACAAGATGAAATCGTAATTTTAGCACTATTTGGTCTATGATATAAATGTTCTGGTCTGTATTTTTTTAAAAATAAATTGATTTCGATCCCGTCCAAGTTTTTTATTTTTCGAACAAGACTAGATCAGATCGAAAACCGTACTATGACCGAAAACCATAATTTTTTAAAAAAAACAGGTTTTTATCTAAATATATATATATAGAAAACCGAAAACCATCTTCAAAAAAACAGAATGTTTAACACCAAACAGAAAACAGAACCAATGTTCATAAGCCACTGCCTAACATCATCAAACAAAAATTAGAAACAACTATGAACATCAAACAATAACAAGCCAAAAAAATCAGAAAAACCCAAATTCGTCCAACAGCAAACAATTTCCAGAATTCACCCAAAGATCAAATGACATCCTAAAGCCTAAATTTCCGATTATTCTCAGCTATGAAATTAAAATACATAAACATAAATATCTTACGATCATCAACAACGTTTCTTAGGGCTTTTTTTTCCCTAGCAACAAGTACTTCTTCAAGAGTATCCGGAACCACCAAATTTGGGTCTTCTTCAACAGAAGGACTTGAAGGAGTCATTTTAGTAGGAGAATCATACACAAAATTAACAATCTTCAAAGGAGAATCTTTTCCATTAAGGTATGAATAAGAAATAGGAGAAGAAATAGTTTTGCGATACTGTGAACATGTGTCATCTTCAATGGACTTTTGATAGGCCTCAAGTTCTTTCTTAGACCACCTAAAAATCTCATTTGAGTATGAATGTGGCCGGCCATGCAAGGAACATGAACATAAATCCCTATAATCGCAAAGGCCATCATAAAATAACTAGGAATTGTTGAAGAACTAGTAGATCTCTTGTTTTCCATACTCAAAAATCAAATTAAAACAAAGCTTTGAAGAAACATTAATGGCAGTTGAAGAACAGAGGGTTGATTTTGGAGATGAAGGCCAAAATTTATGAAACTTACCTCAAAATGTAGAGAAAAAGTCAATCTTTATTTTAGTTCAATAAAAATGAACTAAAGTTAAGGGATTAACAGAGGCCAATGGTTCAAAGAAGCCATGAAAATGGAGAGTTTGAAGACAGAGAGTGAGAAAAAGAGAGATCAGAGAAATAATGAAGGGGCGGGTGATACGAGAGAAATAAATGAGTGAGAGAGTGAATATACTAGAGAAATAAGGGAGTGAGAGAGAGAAGTGAGGGTATATTAGGGAAAAAAGATTTCCATAAATGGAAAGTATTCTAAAGTGGACCAACTTTTGAAACTACCTGTTATAGTAAGGTGGACAAATTTAAAAGAACGAAGGGAGTATTATATTAGACCGAGAATGATTTGAATTGCACTAAAAGACATTCAATATAATTATTTCAGTAGACTCAGAATTTTTCGCTCATATATCACTTTATTAATTTTCCATTTCTACATTGCATCCTAAGCCAAAAGCGCAATGATTATCAATCTATACAATTTCATCAAATTCACAAACCCATTCTAATTAAACAAAAGGGAAAAACTAGCATCTTCTTACATCTACAAGTTTTTCCTAAACCATATACATTGCTGAAAACATAAGGGCAACACAGGCCATGAAACCAACTAGGAAAATAAAAGCATTTTTTTCCCTAACACTAGATTTAATCAAATTAATGTAATGTTTTCATTTGCTTTTCTCAAAGCACACCTTATACACTTTATTTCATCTTTCTATGCATTGAATTTTCTCATTTAAAATTAGGAGATTGCATTCTTTTTCCCATTTAAAAAAGAACAGTCATCATTCTACAAAGTAAAATAAACTCAATATTAACAATTTCTTTCAAAAAACAACTAAAACTGAGAAAATGAGTTTATTCACTTACAGCACAATTAGCGTAAGAGTATAACTTCTTGCAAGTGTTTGGTTCCCTTGAAACATTCCTCAATTTCGCCTCTAATTTGTGAAACATCGAATACTACTTACATTTGAGCTCTGACCACGATTGGAAGAATTACAACCACTCATTTTTGTTGAGAAAGAGAGAGAGCAACAGAGAGAAAGAAAGACAATGAGAGGAAGATAAAATAAAGAGGAAGTACGGTGAAAGAAGTTACTAGATATCCCTCCACATTTATAAGCTTTAAGTAATTAAAAATGGAAACCAATAATTATAGGAACCACTTACCTGAAAGCCCTTTATTAGCAAATAGCGTAAAACTTGGCCCTTTGGTGAATAAACTAAAGGTTAGCCCTTTATCTGCAGGCAAGTTGAAGGTTAGCTTTTTTCTAGAAAAAAAATTCCTAAATTTAAAGCCAACTTTAATAATTACTAAATAAAAACGATTTTCTTAATTCACCAACTAAAATAAGCTATTAAAAATTCGTTAACCAACTAAGGTGAATATCTTCTAAAAAGGATTTTTTTTGTTGAAATTTCACATTAATTCCTAACCAGATCAAAAAGTAAATTTTACTGAGTCACAATCAAGTATGCTATGCTATATGGGACATAATTCTGGCCTGCTAAAAAATTATTAAACATAAGATGAAAGTATTAGAGATGCACATATTGAAGTGAATATGATATCTCACAACTATGGATAGAATAAGGAAGCCTGAGCTGTGAATAGAATGATTGTCAATCGTGCTGATGCCAGAAAGCCTCATATTGGACGGAAGGTTTTTTCATATTGCTTTTCTATTATATACTAATCCGGATCCTGATCTACGATTCTAAGATCCAAAAAAAGGTGATCGATCCAGATCATAGGTAGGATCTTAAAGTTCATATCGTACGATCCTAATTATCTCAAGAATTTAGGAGGTAGGATCATAACACGATTTTATGATCCTACGAGTCAACGATCAGATCCCACAAGGGTAACCTCTATCGTAAAAAAATTATTTTATAATATAGATTTCAAATATATAAAAACATATGTAAAATTATTATAACAATGTGACTATAAAATTCATGTTTTATTTGAATTGCAATTTAAATGATGATTAAAATTGTCATTTTTCATAACTTAATATATGTAGTCAAACAATTTTTGATTTACGCCTTAAAACATTTAAAACTAACAAATATAATTGATGATTAGTTATCTAGTGCAATTTAATGCATATTTGTAGGATCATACGATCCTACGATCCAATTCTATCGATTTCGATCCTATCCTCTCATAGCAAATAGAAAGACAATATGCGACAAAGCGTTTTTGTCGCTTATTTTGTTACAGAAGGCATTAGGCGACAAAACCCTTTGTCGCCTAAAATTTCGTCGAATAAAAAAATATTGTCGCCTATTTTGTCGCTGAGCTCTGCGACAAAAGCAAAAAATTGTCGCCTATAATTTCGCTTAATTACTTTACAGGTTATAAAAAAAATTTGAACATTTGTTATTATTATTTAATAATAATAGTAAATATTACCATTATTATTAAATATTAATAACAAATATTCATTTTTTTTATAATAATACATAAAAATAACATATATACACACATAACTAAACAAAATTAAATTATTCTTAAATAAAAAATTAAATACTCATGAACAAAAAAACATTCGAAGAACAAACGAACTCAGATCTAGTCATGAAAAAAAAACGAACCCAAATCTAGACATGAACAAACGAACCCAGATGAAACAAAAAAAATTAACAAAAAAGGAACAAAAAAGAAGAACAAAAAGATGAAAAAAATCAAAGAACAAAAAAAATCATGAACAAAAACCACAAAATCCACATCAAAAATCATGAACATAAATCATGAACAAAAACCCAAAAAATCTAAAACAAAAATCATGAACAAAAAAACTCACAAAAAAGATCATGAACAAAAACCCACAAAAATCGAACCAAATTCAAAAAAACAACTCGGACTGAAGCATGCACATGAAGAACACAAAGAAAATGGAAGAAGAAGCGAGAAAAGAAAAAATAACATACCCACAATGAATTTGAAAACTTGTGAAAAGATGTGAACATGACAAAATTCCACAAGAACAATTAAAAAAAGGTCTTGAATAAGTAGAGAGGAGGAAAATAAATTGGTAAGATGTTAAAAGAGAAATTGAAGAACAAAATAAATGGTTTGAAGGATGAAATGGTAAGATAAAAGGTTTGAAGAATGAATTTGAAAAGATTTAAATTGGAGTCCGAAAATTAATAGCCGGTTAAAAAACCTTAGCGACAAAAGGCTTTGTCGCGTATTTTGTCGCTAAAATAAATTTCAAAAGTGCTACAAACTGTTTCGTAGCTAGTTGGTGACAAAGTCTTTTTGTCAACATTTTTTTCGCTAAACATCTATCCTCTGAATAAGGTTTTGTCTCCAAATTAAATAGTTTTTGTTGTGTTTCATCGATCCTAGGTAGAATCTCGATCCTAACAACCCTACTCGATATCATTTACCGCTGTCTTGCAAGACTCTCTTCATTTGGGTATCTCTTTGAATGCATCCCTCAAACCCTCTCAGTTGAAAGCAAATCATTATAAACTGAGTCATGACAACGTCCAAAAGGTATATTAGAAAAATTTATTAAAAAAAAAAAAAAAAAAAAAAAAAAAAAAAAAAAACATTATTAAAGGGTATCTGTGTACAGCGCTTTCCATGAACCCAATCACCCATGTGGTTCCAAGCAATATTTAATTACCTAAAGTATAGGGCAAGTAACAAAGTATTCCTTATAAATAGGGGTTTACCTGATTCATAATTCTCCACCACCTTACTACTCACTTCTCTTAAGTTTTCTTTCCCACTTCTTTAAAAATGGCAGCTATGAATCACTGCTTCTTCTTCCTCGTCTTCATCGCTTCGGTAATCTAAACTATTTAAGCTTTGTATAGTCATTGATTTTTATAGATGATAACTTATTAATATTACACATTTCATTGTGTTTGAAGCATGCTTTGGTGATATTACTGCACATTTAATTGTGTTATTAGCATCCAGATTCTATTAAGTGGCTCTCTTTTGAACGAATTTAATTGTAATGTTTAATTTACATGACTTTCTCGTAGTTAGTAATAACAAAAAGTTTTTGATTTATTGTTTACAGAAAACGTAAATATAGTTCATTATAACACGAAACTAAAGAGAATTAAAGGAATATAATATTTAACGTAAGCTAATTCAAGATTTAAGTGGTAAAGGAGTGTGATGTGTATTACGTTCAGGTAGCTGTTGGTGGAGTCTATGCGAGTACAAGCAGTTCAGATGCAAAAGCATATTGGAATATGAAATTCCCAAACATCCCCATGCCAGCTGTTTTGGAGCTTATGCTGCCAAATCCATCAGGTATATATAGGTAGAATTGCCCGATTATTGGATAGTGTAAGAATTAATCAAAATATACTTCTCTAGATTATATAGTACAGTGATTGGACTTTTTTTTTGATAATTCTTCAATATTTGAACAGGATTTGATTTCCAAAAAGGCAAAGCTAGTTTCAGCAGGGATAAGACCATGGCTCTCTACAGTTGGTATATATCACTACTTGGTGCTCTCTTTTAGTTTTTTTATTGCGCACTTTCCTCCGTGCTACCTCTTTGGAGGGAGTACAGTTTATCGCTATTTTTTTCACTGATTTATGACTTTTAGTGGGACACTAGTTTAATGACTATGACTATATAACTATGCTTTGTACATATTTACTCTTTCTCATTCACTTTAAACTTAAATAAAAAAGTGTGACGAACGAATTTATTAAATAAATCAATTTTATGTAGATTCAAAAATAAATATTATTTAATATAGTAAAAAACAATTTTTAGAAATATTACATTTTGCATTAACAAAGTATAATATAATCCTGTGTTGACCAAAAGGCTAAAGATTTAAAGAAGTCTGATTAGTAATATATATATATATATATATATATATATATATATATATATATATATATATATATATATATATATATATATATATATATATATATATATATATATATATATATATATATATATATATATATATATATATATATATATATATATATATATATATTTTAAAGTTAATTTTCCTTTCTCAAAAATTGCTAACATGGTGGAAATACATATTACATAGGTACAATTACGACTTGAAAACATCAGGTGTACAGATGAAAAACAAGATGTTCACCTCGATGTTTATCCGAGAAGAAGACCTCCTTAAAAAAGGCACTATCCATGAATTGCAATACTTAGGTCCATCTGACCTTGGTCCTCCCTTTATGAGAAGAGAAGAAGTTAAAGAAATACCATTTTCATCTTCAAACTTAGAACAAGTACTTTCATCATTCAACATTGACTCAATATCAAAACAAGCAATATTGATGCAATCCACTTTGAGTCGTTGTGAAGATCCTTCTAAGTTTGGACACCATACTTGTTCTCCTTCTTTAGAAGATATGGTTGATTTTGTTACTTCTGAGTTTCAACTATCAAACCCTACTTCTAATGATCTTAAAGTCCTTGCTGTTACTGTCACCCCACCAATGCAACTTAATCAAAGGTCAAAATCTTCTCTACTAATTAATTATTAACTTTTTATGTTCAATAATTTAATTACAATTTGGATATAGTGTATAAAGTTGAAGATCATAAGCAATTTTTGAGGTGGCAAATTTAATATTGAAACAAATAATTAAAAAATTAGAGGAAAAGTAAGAATTTCAAACATTAAATATATGATTAGGGGTGTTTAACGGGCTAGGCCTCATTTTAAGCCTTATCCAGACCGTTTTTGAAAGGTTTTTGTTAGGGCTGAGTTGAAATGGATCGTGCCGAAAACGAGCACTACTACAACTAAAATAAAGCATGCTATAAATGGGTTGATAAGGGTCAGAAACGGACCTTTATGAATAGCACAATTGATGGATAATTTAATTATTTATAAATGACAATGGAGATTATTAATATTTCTATAATTTAATTATTATAAATGATAATTAATTATTTAAGTTGATCATGAGGATTATAATAATTTCTAGTAATAAAAATGAGTCAGGGTTGGACCGGTCCGAGCCTAAAAAGTCTGCTGTACCGGGCTTATTGACACCCATAAATATGATTAATTAGGAGGAGTCCGGCCTCGGTCAACCGTGTTGATAATCTACCTTAAGTGTCGTGTTAAAAGCCAACGTGAACATCAAATTATATGTTCAAATCTCAATTACATTTTTAGCTTAACGATTGATATTTTTGGATGGTTTATCCCACATCGAGAAATAAAATATAATGTACGCATTTTATAAGTCATTAGAGCCTTTCTTTTTATTGCCATATGGCTTTGGATGGTACCTTCTTGGCTTATGTAGTATGTGCACCGCATGTTTTCCCAATTATATACTAACATTTATAATAAGTCCAACTAAACTAATTTAACTAGTTTATGTATAAGCTTTGGTTGAGATTGAAATGATCACATGAAAATATATAGTCTCGATCTAATCAAAGTTAATATTGCTTACAATTTGAATTGACAGATATCTAATAACACAAGTAGAAAAAGTGGTTGAGATTGGAAAATCAACAATAGCATGTCACAAAGCTGCATTCCCATATGGAGCATTCATGTGCCACCGCATGGAAGGAGCTCGGGCTTACCGGGTAGAGCTTCAAAGCCTTGACAATGAGAAGCTGAAGGTAGATACTGCTTTAGTTGGGTGTCATCATGACACTGCTGATTGGAGTCCTTCTTACGCTGCGTTTGGACTCCTTGGACTCAAACCAGGCCAACCTGTCTGCCATTTCTTACTCGCAGACAATGTTATTTTCATTAAGAATGATCATGTCTTGAAGACATTCGTTCAATGATCGATTAACTTGGGAATTAATCAACAACGTATGCTGTGATCGATATATCACATATTGTATGATAATATTTGTGATAAAATTAATGTGAGAGTGATTGATGTTTAAATTGTATATGTAAAAGAGCAAGAAATACAGTACCAAATTATTGAATTGGCTAGAGTATTTCCTGTATTTGGGATGAGTATATCTTTGTATTCATTAGTTTAGTTCGCCAAAGATACTAAATAGCGGACTTGAATTTGGTAAATCAATAAAACTCTCCCCTTTATGTTTGCCTTTCAATTTTAGTAGGAGATCGAATGTTTGAAGGCATTCTCTCTGTGGCAGATTGTATTATGTAGATGGAAATGGACAAACATTTTTTTCAGAAATTTTAGCTACAAATGGCCTAATCTCTCTCTAATATAAGGCTCGCTTAACGTACCATAAGATTCTAGCATCTTTTATACCCTCCTCAGATTCTTACATAATCCTATGAAATCTCAATATCTTCTATTTACACCCGTTCTTCCCCTAAATAACAATCTAGTTATTCCCTTTTTACTTAAAGATAAAACTCAGCACGCAAAGAAGTGTTATAAATCACATAAGGCAAATTCCAAGCTTTTACTTAACATACACCAAATGCAAATTTCATCTTCGTGAATCACCATATATCGAACATAGTAACAAGAAGGTTTTGTATGTTGATAGAATATCTAGGCAATAAAACATCATTTCCTCCCTACTATGGTGCGGGAATGTATGTCAGAAATGTTTTGATATACACAAAATTTCACTAAAATCTTAGCACAAAGAAACTAGAACGATGTAAGAAAACTTAGATAGAAGAAGAAAACAGAATTTTACAATCGAGATTTGCAAAATCTCTATGTAAAGTGCAATGGAGGAGAAGAATTCAGAAATTTCATGTATATTTCATATATTATTCATGTAGGAAATAACTTTCACATACCTTCTATATTTATGGAGGAGCTACAACCATTCATGAATTAATATGTGGCTTCATGAACCGCAACATCGACTCACGAATCAATGTCGACATTAAATCATTCTATCCCAATGCGTTCAATTAATACAATCATATTAACCGTAGGTAATTATAGCATAACTAACAAAATCAATAAAACAAAGCATGCAAAAGCCAACGCAAAAGTCGCAAACGGCGATCTGGGCAACTCGCGAGCCGTGACTTGTACACTTTCCAAAACATAAACTTTTCTTTGATTTTGAGATATTTCAATTAAATATTTATTTAATTAATTTAATTGATTTTATTAATTTATTATTTTCAATAACCATTATAAGCTCTAAATGACAACAATCCTTCCCCAATTTAGAGTGTATAATCTTTTTCCTCTTTAGCGATCCATAATCTTCAACCTATTAATTCATGCATCAATGCCAATGTTCATCCGATTTGAATTGACACCTAGTACCATGCATCTTTACATTGATCATATATCTTAATGTCCTTCCGGATTGAATTACGCAGATATATTTAACCAATTGAATGAGTTGTACACATGAAATAATTCGTTGACTCACCTATATGACACATTAAAAGCCATATGTCCATATCTATTCAAGGTTCAATGAAGTCACAAGTACGCCCGTATACTTTGTTGACCAAACCTTGCACTTATATAGGTAACTTCTCCTCATTTACCATGCTTTCGTGAATAAAGCACTCAATCTAGAGAACTTCAAACTCTAGAAAATGGAGACTTTGAGGGACTATTCTCTACCTCGTATTATCATCACGA
This sequence comes from Amaranthus tricolor, assembly GCF_026212465.1. Classification (NCBI taxonomy): domain Eukaryota; kingdom Viridiplantae; phylum Streptophyta; class Magnoliopsida; order Caryophyllales; family Amaranthaceae; genus Amaranthus; species Amaranthus tricolor. The sequence goes on from NC_080058.1 coordinate 17,245,476, forward strand.
ACAAAGCAACTAAGGATCACTTAAGTATTGCTTCCCATCATATGATGAGAGATAAGTCCACATTGAATTCAAGACTAGCTAGATGTTTCGTCTAGTTTTGAATTTGCTTTCCCTCATAGTGTTGACAATGGGCATGATCTAATTTCATTTAAACCATGAAATTCCTAGACTTGTAAGAATACTTTGTCTATCTTTGAACATTGTTCACATAGTCAAGTATTGTGATCCCTTCTTTTATAAGCCCTAATTTTTGGCTTTGCCTCAATCAGATGTCATAGCATTATCAAAGTTATACTTGACAATCAATACTTTATCCAAGCCACTACTTGTCAATCATACTAGATTGTTTTATACTCAACTTTGGCTTAAATTTCATAAAGAGGAGTATCTTTTAACTATACTATACCGCTTCCATATTTGTCTAAATCATGACAAATAAGATTAATATCATAGTGAAGTAATTTATGAAGATTGATAGGAGATCGAATACTCTCTAGAAGGGGGTGTGAATAGTATACTCGTTTAAAATTTTTCTTTGGAAGGTAAGCTCAAGAGCTTGGGAGACCTTTCAAACAGTTTTCTGGAACTGTTTTAGGTTGAATAATAGATCAATGAACTATGTGTGAAAATATGCTTAAATAAGAACAAGGGATTTGTTAACGAGATTCAGCTATCAATAGCCTACTCCCCGCCTATGGGTTCTCTTCCAACCTATAGGATTCAACGCCTTTTATTAATGAACTTAAGATGACTTAGAAGATCTCTCTATCTTCTCTCACCACGTTCTTCCCCTTGAAGAACGTGGTACAAGTTCTCTAAATAAAAGTACTAATCTAAATCTCACAAAAGAGAAAACAAAATGAACTAAGTTTACAACACTTAAGTAGAAAGCTAATCTGTGAGTAGTGTTGCAGTCCTTAATCCTTGAATGAAGCTTCCTATATGTTTGTTACGCCTCAACATAATCTTGCAAACCAAGAAACTTCGTCCTATTATTTCGCCAATATGGTCAATCTGAATCAGTCTTCAAAACCTTGAGCAGCAAGTAAAACTAACGCTTCATTTAAGACTTGTTCAATACACGTTTTTGATACTATTTTTAGCTATTTCAATTCTTTGATATGCTGCCACGGTAATACTCATACAAATCATTTGAAGTTTAATAATTCAAATAAAAACAACGGAAAAACATAAGCCACATAAAGTTCCTAAGTTTTAGCTTAATTTGAATTATTTTTCCTATTTTTAGGTGAGGTTAAAAAAGCTCCATACTTATAGGAAAGCCTATAATTAGTGTTAACTTGTTTATCAAGAAAATTATTTATTCAAAATAACAAGTAATAAGACATGTAATTATATGTAATTACTTATTAAAACAAACGTATAAATTTAATCTAAATTTAACCTTATCTTATAAAGACCATTAACTTAAGTCATTTTATTTCAAACTTAATTCAACATATTTTAGACTTAAATTATTTATCATTAAATCACCTTATATGTTATATGATTTTGGACTACTTAAACAAATTAATCTATTTGTTTAATTTAATATGTGTTTTGAATATCATCACTTAAAGAAGTTGAGTCTTCAATTTAAAATTTTGCTTGTTCTTGGGTGATCAAAACTTGGTACCTCCCCCCACGAACACATACTTTCATCAACATCGAGAATGACCAATTCACTAAATGATCAAACTTGTACTTGAGTACCTCTTCAAACTTGAAGAATTTCCACTATAAAATTAACTAAATTCATGGTATAATCAAAATATTTTAGACTATTCAAATAATTTGCCTATAAAAGAACTTAGGTTGTAAGTAAAACTTTACTTAATAACTATAAAACAATTTGAATCTTGTATAAGTTAAAATTACATCCAATTTATATAACCATGCCAAATACTTAGGAATTAACTTCAATTGGAAGTCATGAGGGTAATTTTGGCTTTACATAAGCATAACAAAATACTTAATAACATTTCTTAGTCCTTAAAGCTTTTATGTTAAATTTAATTTAACTTTACCTCCCCCATTCCCTTCATAAAAAGAATATGACATATTACTCTGTTAATTTTACTTATACAGTTTGAAAATAAACCTACATCATTTTACAAAAATACATGAAACTTCCTCCGTTCTAAAATACTCGCTAAATAACAATTATTTACACTACTCATCGTTCAAACTTATTTTATATATTGCAGCTATTGTGTAAGAAAAAATATAGTCATGCGAGATCTCGTTTAAATCGTGTAATCGCATACTCTCATAATATAAAGTTTTTATAATTTTTAGATGTATAGTTCAATATATAGATGATCAATAACACATTGGATTGCGAAAAAGTCAAATATAGCAGTATAGTGGAACGGAAGAAGTATAAAACACCATATAAAAATACAAACAAATATTCAATTATTTCATTTTCTATAAACTTATTGAAATAAATTCAATAAACAATTATTATATTAAGTATAATACCACTTAATAAAACTTGAACTTTAATACATATTCATCGATCTTCATATATAATATGAAAATCAATCTATAACATATTGTTAAACTTACTTAGAAATTAAGTTAATAAATTTCAAATATTATTTCCTTGATGAACATATCAAAACTTATTTCCTTTTAGAAAGCATTAAACTTATGATACTTAAGTATCAAAATAAATAATCACGGGTAAACCTTCATATAAGTAATATTAATACAAAATTAAGAACCATTTCTTTGAAACCTTTATTAGATCCAAACTTCATTAGAAACTTCTTCCTTAATAAAAAAAACTTATCCTTTTCTCTTTTCGAAATACATGCTTTATCAAAAGATTTTGCAAATCTATCTAAAATTGATAAATGTGTCACAATCATCATCATACCCAGTGTATCCCGCTCATACAAAACTATGGTCAGGGGCTAAGGAGGGAAGAAAGACGGAAACTCATACTCATAAAGGAGAGTACGGTCAAAGAGTCCTTCGGCTCGAGAAGGGTCTTCAAAGAGAGAGAAACCTATAACTATCCAGAAACCTGCAACTTACAACCCACATTGACCATGAATAGTAATCAAATAACTAAAAATACATAATAAATAGAATACGTACACATAACAAAAAATAAATATAAAAAGTAAAGAAAAAGGTAAAGAGTGATAAGTAAAGGCAATGAATAATAACAAATGATGGGTAAGAGAGACGAGTTTAGTAATCTAAGACGTCGTAAGACGCCGCCAACTGCCCCTATCTCTGGTCAAGTCTTTGGAGAGGTAAAGTTCGTACATGTCACTTTTAGATATAAGCATGCAAATAATGCACATTTTGAAAATCATAATATATTAATATATTATGGAATTTTAATCACAATAATAAAATCAAGCAAAGACTTAATGATACTCTTGACCAAGAGTAACGTATGAATTTCTTATAATACATCGATTAATGTACTCCCTCCGTTGCCTTTTGTTTGTCCACTTTAGGAGTGAGAAATTTAAATTTCATTTTCGAAGTATATATTCAAGACAAAATTTAAGACAAAATATATTCATGTGGTATATGTTAAATTCGTCTTGATGCAAAGAATTTTAATATATAATTTGTGCAATTTTTTATTATGCTTAGTAAGAGATATCGAGACTTAAAATTTACTTTGAAATACGTACAAAAGGTAAAGTGCACAAATAAAAAAAATGGAGAGAATAATAATAAATGAATCCATTCGATCTTGCTTTACTTAGCAAATCAAAATTTATACCGTATAAGATTAAAGTATCATATATATCTATTATCTTTTTTCTATTATCTATTACATACAAAAAGCAAGGTTCTTTTGGTACTATCATCAAATGAATAGTATCACTTCTAATGCTGACACGTGGCATTAGTAAGCCATCAATTCCTTGTGTCTTGTAAGATCTGATCCGTTGCTTAGTTCAACGGTCAGCATTCTTCATTTCTTTTCACGCCTGTACTGCTTCTTCCCTCTTTTCCACGCCTCTCTACTATTTATTCACATGGTCTTCGTATCATTCACCTGCTCTTTCATCAGAACAAAGTCTACTGCGTTCCTCTTTCGCTCTTTCGCCATTTTGCTCGGGTTATTTTTTTTTTTTTTTTTTTTTGCTTTGTTTTTTGCCATTTTGTATATTGCTTTGTTTTTATTTTTCTCTTTCATCAGTTTTGCTTTGTTTAATATAATTCTTATTTTTTCCATTAAAGATCAATCAATTTAATTCCACATGAAGAGAATGGCATACTGTTTTTAGGTTACGCTCTTTTTAGACTTGGACTTTTGTGCTTTGAAGCTCATTCCTTAAGTTTCACGGGGACCAATCATTCAATGCGCTTCTTCATGAGTCCAACTTAATTTGGGATAGCCTTTCAAGTTCTAAAGTGATTACGCTCACAGATTCAAAACACCAAGGTTACATGCTCAAAACACCATTCCAACATAGATTCCTAAGAATTAAAAGACTTGAAAACATAAATCCCTAGGGGAACATTCAAGGTAGATGAATGAACCCTTAAAAGCTTAATTTAAAAAAATTTATTGACCTTAATAAGGAAAGTAAGAATAAGGTGAGTCCGAGAATCAAGTGTTGTCTCACTTAGATCAAGTACCGCTTTCCCTAGGCAATGTCTTAGGATGGATTTTCACCTAATCCGGTCCTTTTCTCAACCAACCTTGTAAAAAAAATACCAACAAACAATGTAAGTCCAAAATAAGAACAAGAAATGAAACTATTTTATTTACTAGATTAATTAAAGACAATAAATGAACGAACCTTGGAGATTGGTCCTTCATTCTAGCAACATAAAACCTTCAGGATTGATGGACCTAGATCTCCATCATTAAATAATGCTATGACTGCAAAAATTACATGCACTTAAATTTCTTCGCACATGGAAATTCTAGTTTTCAGTTTGTAATCTTAATTTAATGCATAATCTTAGTTTTTTACTCGCCTTTTATACAACATTATTATTCATTTTTTTCAGTCTGGTTAAGAAGTTCTTTGATACTTTTTTGCCTTATTATTAAGGGAATGGAGAAATGGTGGTGGGCACCAGGCTATGATTACAACAGATCCTACCAATGATGTGTAATTTCAGAAATGTTTCACTACACAATTTTGCATGGATCATAGCCAACAATTTTTTTTATCATTCGGCTTGCGAGTTTTAGAATTTATTTTCCCTTATCACATGGCTTACCAGTTTTAGAATTAATTTGCGCGAGTAATTTAGAGTTATACTAAAGGCGAAGAACCTTAATTGAGTTTAAAATGCATAGGTGAAGTTTACCAATTTGTAGTTTGTAACATCTTAGAAGTCAGAATTGTTGTAATCTTGTGTAAGAAAGTATAAATTTTGACCGATTATAAGGAATATCAAAAAGTGATCTGGATATTTCTATTTGATTTAATTCGCTTCAACATATTATTCTTGGTCACAGTTTCATTCAAATGGTTATTCAAGTGATACTTAGAAGCTGTAAAATTTGTACTTCTCTTTTTCAGAATTGAGACTATCTATGTTATTAGAATTTGTACAGGGTTATCAGTAACACTGCCTTCCTTGCTTTTTTATAGAAACATATATAAGTTTGCACGAAATGAAACGAATAATGCATGAAATAACTATTTGACAAGTTCAAAATTTGAACAAATACAATCAAAACTAATCATGGTTTTTGACCATGTTGGTGTGCTTTACATCTGGATAAAGCTCGGTAGGATGTACATCAATAAAAAGATTGCGATTTCTTACATCTGACTTTACAAGTTTACATATTGCAAAAGAATTTGCATATTTTTTTTGGTTTTGCATGTGTTTTCTAATCCAAGTATGTTTTGGGGGGATCATTTATACAATTTGGCTCTTGTGTATGATTAAGTAGTAGCTCATAATTTTCTACTGTAAAAAGAATAAGATATTCAACTAAGTTGGAACTGAGTTTACTCGGGATAGTTGAAGGATGTTGGCTCTCTTAGGTTTTGATGATGACTACACTTTATATAAACAAATGTATTTTAGAGATTAAATGCAAGTCGATATCCGGTCATGATAGAGATCGTTGGTAGTGCCTATGACTTAGTCTATGAACATTGTACTTGTCAAATGTATCCAAGGAAGTTAGATAAGGTAAATCGCTTAGAATGTTAAATGTAAACAGGAGGTCTACTGTTCCCAAGTTTGATGATTAGACGTTACTGAAAAATGGAGACAATTCTTTGTTCCCAGACTGGAGTCTGGAGAATTTATGTCAGCTGGAATTTCTGTTAATTTTATTTTCTGATTTTTTAGTTGATGTATGAGTTAAAATTAATTTGTTGCATTATTTAATAAATAAGTTAATTGGCAAAATATTTTTTAAAGCCACGTTAAAATAACCGTGTACTTTCTAGAGAGTGGAATATTTCTCTCCTTATTTTTCTCCTTAAAACTAGGCTTATGTTTTGGATCTAATTAAGTAAAAATCTACTTTGCCTATTCTTAGGAAAAATATACCATGGCTAATTACTTGGAAATCAAGCTTCCTTCTATTTATCTTTTAATGAGGAATTATCCGTGGGTTTTTAATCTTTAGATCTAAGATCCATTTAATTCTCCTTAATCTTAGGAATAAGGAAGCTAATGGGTAATTACTCCTTTTTATTAGCTAATTGAGTTCCTATATAAAGGGAACTTGATTTAACCTAAATGTGTAAGCCAAAAAGAGCCTAAGAGTCCATACGTGAGCTTGATATTAAAAAGATATATTTCTGTTCAAAAATTTCCAATCAATTTATAATATTTTCTTGTGCAACTCTTTAATTTTATCTTTAGGAATTTATCCTTTGTAAAGGATTTTTGAGAGAATTGTTGTAACTAGACTTAGGTAAATCTAGGGGAGAATTAGAAAGCTTCGAGTGAAGCTAGAGAAGAGAGAAGCTTCGAGTGAAGAAAGAAAAAGAGAAAGAGAAAGAGAAGTTGGCCTAGTCTGTATTTGTTTTATGTAATTGGAGAGTTTTGAAATTCCGAGGGGTCGTGGTTTTTCCTTCTATTTAGGCCTAGAAGGTTTCCACGTAAAATTTTGTTGTCTCTTTACTTTTTCGTTTTAAGTTTAAGTTTTAATTCCTCAATCTAATTCTGTAAAAACAGGGCTAAAATTCTTATTATTAAAACAACAATTCACCCCCTCTTGTTGTCGTTCACCATCTCTAACAATTTCTACAAAGGAGTATAGTGAAGAGAACACATAGTTAGGCAGGGAGATGAGTAGTGCTCTTGGAATTCATATTTAGTGCACAAAAGGCTTGGTGCACAAAAACTTTAAGGGAAACACGTAAGCTGCCTATTAACACCAAAGTCAAATAAGAAGGCTATACAAAAGCATGCAATCACTGTTAGAGGAGCAACATTAAAGATGAAATAGCGTAGACCTGCAACAATACAAATGAGACATTGACACAACACCAACACCAACATGCATGCCAAGACAGAACAACAACAACAACAAATAGTGCAAGCCAACATCAAATTCAAATCAAAAATGAAGAAAAATTTACCTCTACTTTTATCATAAAACTTGGTTTCTATCATATATTCCTTTTTTCTTTTAGGCCAAAAATCATGTTGATATGGATCAAAAAACAAACTACATATACATCTTCAACCTTTACATCTTTTTCACATTTTTACAATAAATTGACAATCTAATATTTACATTTGTATTATTGCTAATAAAACTATTTAAAATAGCATTATTGAATTCAATAGTGTAACTTGGGGGTTTGCGTGCGTAGCACACAGCCCCACAACTAGTCAAAATAAAACTTGACAAACTTGTCTTTATCATTTATTTGATGTATAAAAGGATAAATTACCTAGAATAATCTAAACTTTGTATGATTTTCCAACAATAATCCCACCTATTGATTAACCATGAACAATTTTAACTTTAGGGGTATTTACCTAGTGTAAACTTGAGTAACCCAATGACCTGATATAATAGTTGATTCACCAGAAAAATAAGTTGAAAACTAATGTAAAATTAGAGAATGATTTTTAAAATTTACGTAAAAAATTCTGAATATCAAAAAAATTAAAATAAATTTTAAATTTTTTTTAACATTTGTTTGGACATTTTATTTTAATTATCTTTTTTTTAAATAAAACTTATTATAGCAAGTAATCCGGTTATGGGGCTTTTCAAGGAAAATACCCTCTAAAGTTGGGAGTATTCATGGTTAATCAATAGGTAGGATTATTATAAGAAAATCATGAAAAGGTTGGATTATTCTAAGTAGTTTTTCCTATATATAAAATTACTTATAATATAAATCCTTGACGATAAACATTTAAATTTATTCATGTCATAAACTTTGTACCCCGTCCAATATTAGTACACTGATATAACCGTGGGTAAAATAAACATATGACAAAATATATTATTTATCTCCTTTATAGATACGAGTTGCCGCCGTCCTTCCCTCCCAAGACCCTGTCCATTGTTTTACCATGAGCGGGATACACTGGTTAGGATGATGATGATGATGAAAAATTTGCATGCTCAAATTTAAACAACATTGGTAATAAACCAATAAAGAATTCATAATAAAACTAACTCGATTCATGCACAATTCTTAGAAATAATGCTACACATGAAGGAAAATCTTGCAACATAAACTTTTGTTAAGAAACAACATTGCAATCATAAACTTGACACTTTAATTAACTTTGATTGTTAACTAAACATGAAGCATGTAGGAGTGAAAGTTATTTGGGTTAAAATCAAAAACCAAATCAAATTGAACTGAATAAGAAATTTGATTTGACTTTTTTCTAATATAATTTGAATTTGGATTGAAATTTCATAAATCGAATTTTTACAATTTGGATTTGGTTTCATAGGATGGAAACCGAAAAAACCGAAAGTACACCGAAATTTCTGAAGTAAAGACTATAATCTTTTCTTTTAGGCCCAAAATAAAAGTATAAGTGCTCAACTTTTTTTAAAAACTAGACAGCCCAAACAGAAGCTCAAAGCTCCTAAATCATTTAACCTAAGTGAAACCCTACTTTCTCTTTCACACGTATTCTAACATTCCCAACCAAAACCCTAAGAAAATTTCCCCTTTTTGTTCCTTCAGTTTCCTTTTTTACCGAGAAAATTGAGAGAGAGTGTCTGTAAGAGCATTTGTAATGGTGACCCAATATTGGGTCACATGACCCAACAAAAAGGAAAAACCTTATTATGGTAATCTAATTTAAGATGGGTCATGGAAAAGGTTGGATGATTGTGTCTTTGGATGACCCGTTCAATACAACGATCATCTGAATTTTTTTTCAAATTATTTGCCACGTGTCAGTCCATGATTGGCCCGCGAAAAGGAAAATGCATCAGCTTTCCCAGTTAATCCTGCTGCACGCCACTTGTCCTGTTTTGATTGGCTATGAAAAAATAGCCGTTTTTTCCCTTTAACGGCTATTTTCGCATTAAAATAATTTTTTTTAAAAAAAAATTATACCAACGGTCATATTTTTTCGAGATCTATAAAATGAGACCCATATTGATATATTTTGACATAATTTTTTTTTACATATTTTGTTCATATTTTCGGTATTTTTTTGGTTAAAAAAAATACCAAAGTAATCATTTCAAAAATACCAAAAAAAAATATGGATTCAAATAACCCAAATTATGGAAGAAATCCATGTAAAAAAAACCAAGGAAAAAATCTTCTTACAATCAAAGTGCTCAAATTCAGTATCAAAATCCTCCGTTCATTCCTCCATTTTCTCAAAATACTCCAAATTCTTCTTACTATATTTTTGAAAATATCCCAAATTCATCTTATTATGTTCCTCAAAATACCCAAAATTCTCAAACTATGTTTCACCACCATCATCAATCTCACAATGTCAACTCTAATATTGATACGTATTCAACTCCAATAAGGGGTGAAAGTTTAGATGAAAATGAGATGGAGTATGATGATGATGATGATGATGTTGTTGATGAAAATCAAGGAAATGATGAAGATGTTCAATATGGTGAAGATGGAGGAAATTCTGTTCATCATGTTGATGCTAGTCTTTACACGCAACCATCATTTCAAGATCTAGTTTCACAATTTGGTTCACCACCGAGCTTCACTCAATTGGTTCAACCATCTCAACAGCTACCTAATAATAATGATGAAGCCCCTATACCTTCAAAGAAAAATTGGGATTTGATTGAAGATATTTCTCTCATATGTTCAGTCATGAACACAAGTACAGATCCAATTGTGAGCACCAACCAAAAGATAAGAGTGAGGTGGCAGAAAGTTAAGGAAGCTTATGAAGCAGCGAGGATGGTTACGACCCCATCTGATCCCACGAAGAACCGCCGACATGCTTAAATCTCGTTGGGGTAGAGTTGCTCCAGCATGTTTGAAGTGGTCTAGAAGTTATGATGAGGTTGTTAGGAGGAAGAAGAGTGGCACGACAGACGAAGATGTGCTTAAAGAAGCGCATTTAATCCATCAAAGAAAACACGGTAACTTTAACTTGATTGAGCAATGGAAAATTTTAAGAAAGTATAACAAGTGGAAGCAAGTGGTAAAAACTAATCAAAAAAAACAATTGGATCAACAACCAACTGGTGATGTTAGTAGTAAAAGTTGTGGGAAAAGATCAAGGACGGAAGAAGATTCTGAAACTCCAACAAGTGAACCTCAAGGAGGATCATCCACGCGCCCCGAGGGTGTGAAGAAGGCTAAGGCTCGCATGACAGGGAAGATGGTCGCAGATCAATCAATTCAAGCTTTGAGTGCATTTGGAGAGAGTCTTCGACTTAATTCAGAAATAATGAAAGAGAAGACAGAACTTCAAAAACAAAAAGAAGCCCGAAAACAAAAACAACTTCAGAATTACAATCGTCAGTAGATATTTTAATTATGTAATGTCTTAATTATGTTTTAATTATGTATTGTTTTTATCCTTAAAAGATGACTTGGTTGAAAATATCTGGCAAAAGTTTGGAGAGAACCGCGATTAATGTATTATTTAAAATTTTAGTTTTTTAATTTTTGTATTTATTTTATGTATGTGCATTGTAATATTTATTTGAAGTTAACGAATTTTTCTTAAATATTAAAAAATATTTATTAAAAATTATATTTATATTTATATTTATTAAAAATTATTATTTTTATTAAAAGAATAATTTTTTAAATTATAAAATAGTTGATCTATTTTAATCAAATAAAAAATTATATTAACTTTGTACATGAAAATATTATTATAAAAAAATAAAGATAAATGTTAGATAAATTAAGGGAGAGAAATTATGGTGGGGTAGAAAAAAATAAGAAAGAGAGGATGATGACCTTTTGAAAGAGGTTATTGTTAATAAAATTAGGTTGAAAGATGAAATTTTTGGAGAGAGAAAAATAAAAAAATAGTAACATGACTTTTTTTTTAGGTCATGAGTAAGGATGGCCTAAGTGAAGAAAAAACATAAATCTTTTAACAATGGTGACTATAATTCTTCAATATTAACATGGTACCACCTATGTTTTGTTCAACAATGGCGTCCAACAACACCTACATTGTCATCATTCATCAATGCCTTCACCGTAAGGCTTCACCGTCATCTTTCATCAACGTCTTCGTCGTCATCTCAATATCAATGGTTTTCGTCAAGTACTTTTGATTATTCAATTTTTGTATTTTAGAATATTTTGTTCTGGTTTTTTCCTTTTTTTCGTTTTTAATTCTATTTATTTATCTTTTTATTTTTTAAATGGATATGTATTTCTATGAATTTTGTACTTTTCATTATTTCATATTTATTTCTTTTTTTTTCTTTTTGGAACAGTGATGTTATTGTGATTTGTGAGATCCTTGAGATAATAGATATTAGATATTATAGTCATATACATTCGGTTTAATTGGTGTTAATCGGTTCAGTATGAAGAATTTCGGTTCGGTGTGATTTGGTTTTGAAAAAATTGAATTTGGATTTGGACTTGAGACATGAAAACCGAATTTAGTTTGGTTTGATTTGGTTTTATCAAAAAATCGAATCGAAAACCGAATTTACACCCCTAGAAGCATGAAACCTTTTACATCAATTCACGCAAATGGTGAAATAAACATAAATTAAAAATCATTATGGAAATTGGTCAAAAATTAACCACCCATAATTAACATATTGACTTGCACAACAAACTTCATCTTGTCATACCAAACATGCAATCACCCAAATATTTTAAATATTATCCTTAATAAACTATTAATCCAATTATAAAAATAATTAATCTTGATAATAAGGCTTATAACCTATCTATAACAAAGCATGACACAAAATAAAATAAGATAAACTTGGTAAATATAACAATGCACGTTTATCATCTTATCATGCAATAAAGAATACTTGTAAAAACAAAACAAAGAAAATACTATCCATCTTTAATAATATTATTAATCATCAAAAAAATCATAGTAAGTTACTAATACTTCCAACCATTAAATTTCTTTGAAAATTAAAATGGAGTATCATCATTACGACCAAATGATAAACATGAATAAATAACCATGATCATTAACTTTACAAATTTTCATGGATATAAAAAATTTACTTTAAACATATGACATATTATACTTAATATAAATAGTAAAAAAGATCTTACTTGACTTGTAGATTTTAGCCATAATTACATTCTTGAGAAATATCATCTTTACCATGTAACTTTGTTCATCTTTCTTACATAACTTGATCAAAACAAGAAACAACGCAACCCTTCATGAACCATTGTGTCCCTTAATCGAACCAAAGCACCCTTTCAAGAATCTCTACGGGACTCTCATCACCCAACCATAGTGTACTTTTTCACATCAGCAAACTTTTAAAATTTACCAATAAATTTTTCAAGTTTGACAAAGTTTGTGGTCAAATCCTTGAGACTTGCCATAGGCTCATACTTAGTTTAGAAATTGGATGTTTTAGATTGTTGTAAAATGTGACTTTAAATTATTAATTAAAGTTATAAAATAAAGTTATATAAATTTAGTAGGTTACGAATTACATATAACAAGTTCAATTTTTGCTTAACATACATCAAATCCGAATTTCATCTTCGGCAATCACCATATATCGAACATAGTAACAAGAAGGTTTTGTGTGTGACTGGATATAAATTCTAGTAGAGATGTTTTATCCTAAAACATCATTTCCTCTCTACTATGGTGCTCGATGTCGAAAATATGTTTTGAGATACGAGGAAGTTCACTAAAAGCTTAGCACAAATAAACTACAACGATGTGAGAAAATTTAGATGGAAAAAGAAAACGAAAATTTACAATCAAGGATTGCAAGTTCTCTACATAAAGTGCAATGGAGGAGAAGACTTCAGAAATTTCATGTAAATTTCTTGTATTATCCATGTAGGAAATAACATTTACATGCCTTGTATATTTATAGAAGAGCATACAACCATTCATGAAGTAATATGTCGCTTCATGAACCGCAACATCGATTCACTAATCAATGTTAACATTAAATCAATCCATCTAAATATATTTAGTTAATATAACCATATTAATTGTAGGTAGTTATAGCATGACTAACAAAACGTATAAGACGAACTTTGCAAACCAGCGCCAAAGTCGCGAGCCGCGGCCTGGACAACTCGCGAGCGGCGAGTTATGTCGCGGGCCACGATTTGTACACATTCCAAACATAAACTTTTCTTTGATTTTGGGATATTCCAATTAAACATTTAATTAATTTATTTATTTGATGTAATTAATTTATTATTTTCGATAACCATTATATACACTATAAATGACAACAATTAGAACACTTAAACGGTTTAAAAAGTATTACTAATTACCCCTAATAAAATTTATTAACATTATAAAGATAATAGGAGTCAAATGAAGAGCTTCGGAAATCCATTGTAAAGTTGCACTTATGATGTTGCACTTGTGATCACTCGGTAGTTTACTCTTCTTGCTATTGAACATCCATTGGCTTAACATTATTCTTCTGGTGTAACGGGGATTTGAATTTCAAATAATTTTGTTGTAAGTCTATCTTGAAACACTCAATTATGGTTTTTGAATATAAAAAAGTGACTTATACATCTATAACAGCTTAAATACCCAGCAAAACAACATTTAAATTCAAAGATGTATCATCTAAAATTTATATCAATGAACGTTTGAAATACTCTAGCCATAAAACAGAAAACCTAAAGTATCTTCTGTAGTAGACATTTGTAGTTCGCCTTATAGAGCAAAAATGCGGTCGCTGTCCCGATCACGATTTAGGTTATTTGGATTAAGATTGATAAGGGATAAGATCGATATTAGTAAAATCGGATCTTAAAATTGTATGATCCTAGATATATGCATTGGTAGAATTTGAATTGCTAATTATCAATTACAGTTTGTTATTTTTGAAGTTTTAAGGTTTAAATCAATTATCCTCATCTATTAAGTTATGAAAAAATAATATTTAAATAATCAATTAAATTGAAAATCAAGAAAAACTTGAATTTTATAGTGATATTGTTATAAGATAAGTTTTTACGATTCAGATTATCTTAGTAGGATCGAATCGTTAAACCGTAGGATCGTGATATGATCCTACCCCCTGATTTCTTAAGATAAGTAGGATCATACGATTCTACCAACTTTACGATTCTACCTACAATCTGGATCAGTCGCCTATTTTGGCTTGTAGGATCGGAGGATCGTATATCAAGATTAAGATTCTAAAATCATGATCATGGTCACCATCGTGGGGCGTGGGAACGGAAAAAATTTGATTATCACAGAACGAGCTAGTCGCGATAATTATACGATAATTTATGTATATACTTAAAATATATTCTATAAATAATTTATTAATTTTTTTTAATCTATTAATATTACATATAATAATACATTTAAAATATGATATTGATAAAAAAAATAAAAAATAAAAAAATAATAATAAAAAAAGAGTAAATTATATAAAAATAACAAGACCACTCTAACAAAGTAGTAATTTAAATCTCTTTAATATTTAAACATAAGAAATACTCAAGTCTTGTTAACTATGATTAAATAAAATTAAAAATAATACTTTGGCTATCATGATCATAGCTTTAAAAGACTTTTAATTATTCCTCTTTTCATTCCT
>NC_080058.1:17269674-17289674 GCF_026212465.1 Amaranthus tricolor
TTGCCATGGGAAAAATAGGTTTCAAGACAATATCACAATCATACCCAAAATTTTTGCCACAGGTAAAAATATATCGTGGCAAATATGCACTAGTACAAAAAATTATGCCACGAGTAAATATATACCGTGGGAAATAAACACTTGTGCCATGGGTAAATTAATATCGTGGCAAACAATCACTTGCACTAAAAATCATGCCATGGGAAATTATTTTGTGGCAAACAAAAACATGTACCAAAAATTATGTCACAGGTAAATATTTATCGTGACAAAAAATTTGTGCCACCAATTATGTCACGGGTAAATATTTATCATGGCAAATAAATACTTATAGGTCACAGGTAAATAGCTATTGTGAGATTGTGTTATAAATTTTGACGCCTGAATTTGAAATTTATCGCAAGTGTTATCTTGCCACGGAAATAGTATATTTTGAGAGAAAATTAAAAAAATATAAAAATTTTATCAATGATTTAAATTCAAAATCTTCATCCAACTTAATTAGTTGTACATTTATTAGAAAATAAGTAATTATTTTCCCTTGTTTTTTAATTTAATATAAGAAAAAAAATTCTTTAAAAAATGATTTAATTCAATATATTTTAAATAAAAACATTTTAAAAAAATTTTGAGAATCTTTTTTCACTTACCAAATAATTTCTGACTAACTTTTCGACTGTCAAGCTTAGTTGGAATTTCTGACTAAATTGCTATTAAATCAATTTTTGGTCGGAATTTTAAATTGGAAGAAAAAGGGATATACGACTTATAATATAGTAATATACTAATAACTAATAAGTGTTAGCTAAGTAATATATATTAATACGAGTAATATTATTCTAATATACGAATAAATTTGTTGCATTTAAGAATATTAGCTGACCAAATTTATTTTTAGTAATTTTGCAACTAATTTTGTTCAACTAATTATAGTTTTGTTTAACTTACTTTTAATAATTTTGTTCAACTAATTAATAATAATAATAATAATAATAATAATAATAATAATAATAATAATAATAATAATAATAATAATAATAATAATAATAATAATAATAATAATAATAGTGCTCCGATTCTAGTATCTTTTTCTGAGGTCCAACCAACTAAAAACCCTTTTCGGTATTTTAATTGTTGGGCATTGAAGGATGGATTTCTTGAGAGTATTCGTGAGATTTGGACTGTTGAAATTAAGGGCTATGTTAGCTATCAAATTACTTAGAAGCTACGATTACTTAAGAGTAAGTTGAAGACCTTATATGGAAAGGAGCACTTACAGCTAGAGGTGGACAAAGCTCATTCGGAGTTGATATCTGTGCAGAATCAGCTACATGATCATTTGGGTGACCCTACCTTAGCTACTCAAGAGCAGGTTGCTGCTGCTAAGTTTCAAGAACTAAAACAAGAGCTTGAAGCTAGTCTTCGATAGAAAGCTAAGCTGAACTGGATAAAATTTGGAGATGATAACACTGCGTTTTTTCATTAGAGCATTAATTACAGACTAAGGCATAACAATGTTGCTTTCATTCGATTCCATGGGAAGGACAACACTCAGCCTTCTCAAATTCATAAGGCTTTCTTTGACTATTTCTTTGCTCTATTTTTCTTTGAGGGCAAGGATAGAACTACGATCAATATTGACACGGTATATCAGGGCCCCATCCTTTCTCCTCCTCATCATCAGTTACTTGATCTCCATTTTTCTCCTTCTGAAATTAAACATGCGTTGTGGAGTATTCTTGATGATAAGGCTCCAGGGTTAGACGGGTTCAATAGCAATTTTTATAAGGCTGCGTGGGAGGTTGTGGGAGATGATATCATCCGAGCAGTTCATCAGTTCTTTGACAATGGCAAAATTCTCAAGAGTTGGAATATCACGACAATTACATTGATTCCAAAGGTGTATAGTCCTTAATATCCAGGTGATTTCAGGCCGATTTCTTGTTGTCATGTATTGTATAAATGTATATCTAAGCTTATCTGCTCTAGACTTAAGCTTGTGTTGGATTTTTTGATTGATCAAGCTCAAGGAGCCTTTGTAGCAGGTGTAATATTATGCATAAAATTTTACTTTGTCAACACATAGTGAAGCACTATACTAGGCAAGGGTGTACGCCTAGTTGTCTCATCAAAATCGACCTATGCAAAGCTTATGACACGATGAATTGACAATTTATTAAAGAGATGTTGGTGGCTCTCAATTTTCCGCACCAATTCATCAAAATTATTATGGTGTGTATTACTTCTACGAGTTATGCCTTAATGATTAATGGGTCTCCTACTAACATTTTTGCAGCAAAACGAGGGTTACGACAAGGTGATCCTCTCTCACCTTTATTATTTGTTATTAGGATGGAGTATTGGTTGAGGAGTTTGAAAAGCATCGTGGGTACCTTTGGTTTTCACCCTCGATGCAAATCCTTTAACCTCACACACCTCTGCTTTGCAAATGACTTGATGATCTTTTGCAAAGGTGACCTTTCCTCTGTTAAGGTTATTTGTGATTGCATCAAGGTTTTCTCCAATACTTCAGGGCTCCGTGCTAATACTGATAAATCTGCAATCTATTTGGCTGGGATAGATACAACCCTTAAAGACGATATTAGAGACATTTCTCAATTTTCTCTTGGCACACTCCCGTTTAGATACCTAGGTGTTCCTCTTTCGTCTAAACGCCTTAGCATTGCTAAATGTGAGCAGTTGGATGATAAGATGACCAAGCGCATCAGTTCTTGGCAATGTAAGCACCTCTCTTATGCTGCCAGACTACAACTCATCAACTTAGTCTTGATGGGGATAACTTCTTACTAGTGCCAAATTTTTATTATTTCGAAAAGACTAATCAACGTTGTGCATTCCATATGTTGTTCTTTTCTTTGGTTTGGGGTTGCTCACTCACCTAAACCTGGCAACATTAATTGGAAAACAATTTGTACTCCTAAGAAGGTTGGTGGCCTTGGCATACGCAACATCCATCTTTGGAATCAGACAGCGGTTGGCAAAATCGCGTAGCATATTCATATGATGAGGGAAACCTTATGGGTTAAGTGGGTTCATGGAGTATATACTAAAGGTGAAAAATGGGAGATTTTCAATGTCCTAGTTAAAGCTAGCTGGATTGTAAAAAAGCTTTGTCAAGTAACAGCTCTTTTGAGGCTATGGGTATTTAAGGATGAATATTCCATCAAGGATGTATATGAATCTAACTTGGGGAATAGTTCGAAGGTACAATGGAGGCATCTGGTTTGGAATAGACTATCTATACCAAAGACTAGATTTATTTGTTGGTTAGCTGCTCATCAAGGACTAAAAACAAAGGACAAGCTAAAGCATATTGGGGTGGTAGAAGATGACATGTGCTCTTTGTGTGGTATTCACTCTGAAACACACACCCATCTTTTCTTTGAATGTTCGTTTAGTCTTTTATGTGTGGTTAGACTCAAGGATTGGACAGGTATAGTTTTGAAGCATTTTCCTCATATGGACTTTAGAAATTATGGTCTCTCTCGATTAAAGCAACAAGTCATGACTGTAGTATATGCCTTCACTATATACCATATTTGGCATTGTAGGAATGAGGCAATATGGAATCACTTTGTGCGATCTCCTCGATGTATTGTTGGTATGATTAAGGCGAATGTATCTCAAAGATGTCATGCGCTGAATATCAATCTTTTGAAGGACAATTGATCCTTTGTGTTGGTTGCTCTTGTAGGCATGCTTACTACTCCTGTTTGCTGTCTACAACTGCTTATTTTTTGTATAGGCTTTGTGCTTGTTTTATAGTCTTTCTGTATAGCTTTGGACATTAGCTGACAAACTTTGTTGGCTCGTTTTAGGCCTCGCTTTCCTCGTATGCACATGAAGATTGGGACGGGGAAACCCTTCATAGAAGGTGGGCCTTGTTTCCACACTGATGCAAATAAGGTAAGCTTACCTTGCCTTGATGTATTTTGTTTTTTTTCCAGGTGAATGAAAAAGTTTTATTTGCCAAAAATAATAATAATAATAATAATAATAATAATAATAATAATAATAATAATAATAATAATAATAATCATAATAATAATAATAATCTTCTAAAAATGTTACTATACTAATACGACTAATTATATAGTAATATTACTAATAATATACTAATACGACTAATACTACACTTATACGACTAATAAATACTAATAAAGCACCAATACGATACGACTAACATTATACTAATAATACATTAATACGACTAATTACACACTAATATTAAAATAATACAACTAATAATACACTAATACAACTGATAATATATATGCTAATAAGACACTAATATGAGTAATAATATACTAATGCAACTAATAATACAGTAATACGAGTAATAATATATTAATTTGGCTAATTATATACTAATACAACTAATATTATACTAATGATACAATACTACTACTAACATACTAATGCTATACTAAGGCGACTAATTACAACGTACTACATTTAATAATAATAATAATAATAATAATAATAATAATAATAATAATAATAATAATAATACACTAAGTAGTAGGAGTGTTATTTTATAAATATACTAATATTACTTAGATTATCACTAAATAACTGATGGCCTAGTGGTTGGAGTGTTGGTATACCAACTTTAAGGTCTTAGGTTCAAATCCTAACCAAGGCATTTGTGCGGAAGGAATGTTACAAATTGTTAACATTAAATTCATACTACTAGTTGAATTTCCCTGTAGACACGTGTTGTGTATGTGGTAGACTATTATAATTTACAATGAGTCATTATATGTGGCCACAGGTTATACTTGTGGAAAAAGAATATAATTAGCCATGGGATCTACCGTGGCAAAAAAAAAAGAGTTTATGCCACAACAATAATTTTCCCGTGGCAACAATCTAGCCACGATCACTTGTGCCACGGTAGCCTTTAACTTAAATTCCCGTGGCTGGAATCATAGCCATGGGAAATTATTACTTGTGTCGCGACTGCTACTGTGGCACAAGTGATGATTTGTAGTAGTGAAAATGGAGCTCGATTGAACATGTAGATAGTACAAGCTACCCCTATCCTATCTAGAGAGCTATGGCCCATTCTTAACCTCAACTTTATTGTTGATAAGATAAAAAAATGTTACAAGTCCTGGAGACTAGATGGTTTTAATAACAAATATTATGAGGCATCGTGGTCTATAGTGAGCCCAAATGTGATTAATGCAATGCAAAAATTCTTCCTTAATGGTAAACTTTTGAGGTCTTAGAATACCACTACCATAACCCTTGTTCCTAAGGTCTCTTGTCCTTCTAATTCAGGGGATTTTAGACCTATTTATTGTAGCCATACCCTCTACAAGTGTATTTCTAAGCTCAGTTGCTCAAGACTAAAGTGTGTTCTATGGGGCATTGTTTGTCAAACACATGGTGCTTTTGCTCAAGGGAGCAATATTAGTCATAACATCCTCCTTTGCCAAGATCTTGTGAAGATCTACTCAGGCTAGAATTGTTATTTGAGTTGCTTGATTAAAGTTGATATAAGGAAGACCTGTAACACTATGGATTTGACTTTCTTATAGGATATGCTAATTGCTCTAAACTTTCCCCTTCACCATCATCATAGTGTGTGTCATGTTTACTCAGTCTGTCTTTTGGTGAATGATAGTTCTTCAGAAATCTTTAAGCCTAATAGTGGTCTAATACAAGGTGATTAATGTCTCCCTTTCTCTTTGTGTTAGGGATGGAGTACTTTTTCCAGATTGATGATAATGGTGGGTTCACAGAATGTATGTAAGTTCCATCCAAGGTGTAGAGTTTTGAAACTTAATCACCTTGCTTTTGCAGATGATCTCATGCTATTTTGTAGATGAGAGCTTCAATCTGTTAATATTTTATGCCAAGGGATGAATTTGTTTGCTACTGCTTTAGACTTATGTACTAACTTTTCTAATTAGCGATATATATTGCTAGGTTACCATGTGCAATACGTACCCACATAGCAGAACAACTACAATTCCCTCTTGGTTCACTTCCTTTCTGATATTTGGGTGTCCCACTGTCGTCTAAAAGACTTTCTAATGCTGATTGTGATCTCCTGGTGGACAAAATGACTGCCAGAAACCAAACTTGGTATTCCAAAAGTCTCTCTTATGCAGCGCGGGTTCAACTTATCAACTCAGTCTTGATGAGTATCAATACTTATTGATGCATGATCTTTATTTTACTTAAGATTATTATAAAGAAAGTGAGTATTATAAAGAAAGTGAATGATTTGTGCAGATCCTATTTGTGGAATGCTGATATAAATAATCCTTTCTCTAGGTAATGTTAGCTTTGCAAAAAGTTTGCAGTGGGAAAAAAGAGGGTGAATTAAGTATTAGAAACCTTGAAATATGGAATTTGGTCGCTATTGGTAGACTTTCTTGGCACATTAACAATATGCCCGAATCATTATGATGGATACATGGAATGTTTACAAAAGGGGTAGATTGGATACAGTTCAACCCTCCTCTTACTGCCAGCTAGTCCTTAAGAAAGATTTTAGTGCTAAGAATAGTCCGGCTCCTTTGATTGAGTGAAGACAATACGAACATGCAATAGTCTGCATAGAGTACTTACAACAAATTGTGCGGGTTCGTTGAAACAATTTTGTTTGGAATAGAGCCTCCATTCCTAAGCATCATTTTATCCTTTGGCTTGCTTGCCACCATAAGCTCAAGACGAGGGATATTTTATTGTGTTTTAAGGTTATTCAAGATGATAGTTGTCTTATGTGTAACAAACGAAAGATTCTTGTAACTAGTATCTGCTATCTTTGTTAACATATATGGCAAGCAAGGAATGAAGCGATTTGGCATTTTAGACTGAGCACTCCTGCTGCTGTGCTACAAAGGCTGAGATAAGAGGTGAAATGAAGAGTTTATGCTTTTTATTATGAGGACCAGTTTACGCTTTTATTTTTCTAGTTTCCCCTGCATAAATTTTGAGTAGTCTTTAAGGCTCTCCCCCGTTATTTGCACATGAAAAGTGAGTTAGAGCAACCCTTTTGAAAGATGGGCTCTTCCTTCACACAAATGCAACTAAAAGGATGGTGGTGTTGTCCTTTTCTTTGTTTTGTATTTGTCTTTGTTTTGGTGCTATGGAAATTTTTTTCATTTTCTAAAAAAAATTTAAAAAAAATTTAAAAAAATAAAAAAAATAAAAAAAATAAAAATAAAAATAAAATAAGAATAATAATAATAATAATAATAATAATAATAATAATAATAATAATGATAATAATAATAATAATAATAATAATAATAATAATAATAATAATAATAATAATTTGAAAATATACTTTTAATTAATTATTTATAAGGTATCAAATATTGAAGTGTTTTCTTGATTATATGAGATTTTATAATACAAGTAATTTTTGTGATATTAAATAAGCTGTTTGTACAAAATATTTCTTTATTTGACTATTTTACCAAAATTATGCAAAAAGATAAAAAGGTATTCTTTATAAATAAACATCCTATGTGTGAAAATTTTATTTTATGTGAAGGTTTACTTGTATATAAAAAGAAATATTGATTTTGTGATAATATAAGTTCACTTGTTTCATTACTAGAAGTACTATTTTGGTGAACTTATAAAGTGTTAACTTATTTTATAGCTAGAAGTAATAATTTTTATGAAATTATAAGTTCTATTAGTTTTTTCTTTTGCTTCAAAATCATACTAAATTCATAAATCTAAATCAAAACCATGGATCTTAATGTTTGGATTTTAGATCTTAATTAGATTTTGATTCTGTTTTTGATAGTCAAATTCGGTATTTTGATTCAGTTTTTGATAATCGAATTAGGTATTTGTCTCGGATCTAGATTTTGTTTAAATTAATTGTCAAATTAGTTTTCTCGCAATTTGTCACCGATCTTAATTAGGTATTCTCTGAAATAGCCTTTAAATTAGCCGTTTAATGAATTGTAATTAATTAAGTATAATTAGGATTATTGAATCTTAAAATTTTCTATTAACTTGGGGTATCAGTTCGATTTGATTTGGGATTAAAGTTATACGATGAGAATTGGATATAATATTATTTTAGAAATGATTAAAGTTATTTGATTTATCTATCTAACTTTACTACTAATATCTCTATAAAAATCAGAAAATCAACCCTAAGTTCACCCCTAATTCAAATGACCTTGTTTAAAGTTAGGGTTCATAAGTTCCTTTGGTTCAATCAAAGTTTCTTATTTGTAGCTGTTCAAAACTGACCCGATCTATAAACTTGGATCGAAATCAAAATTAAACCAACTTGAAAATGTATTTCTTTTTTATTATCGAACCGATTTTACCCGACCCGAAGTTATACCCAAACTGGTTGACAACCGAAAATGGAAAAACTAAACCCGAGCTGTACCCGATTTTTGTAACCGACACATAACCGTTAACCGAGATCACCCGAACCTAATAATGACCTGCTCGAGTCATATCCGACCCGAATTATGCTCGAAATCGAACTGGATCCGGCTAAAATCGACTTAACCCGAACAAAGTTTAGATCGAACTGCTATAAACCTGAAATAATTTTTTACATTGAAGTATGATCGACTCATATTCAATCATCGTATTAGTTATTCTAATAAAATGATAAATATTTTAATAAAATAGTTTTTATAAATATATGGTTTCATATATTTAGAGTTAATAATCAACGGTCAATGTTTATTTAACTACTTTTAATCGAATTAGATGAAAATTTATAAAACTTTATAATTTTAATTTCTGGTCAAACAAGTAAAAAGTAACAATGTAATAATGATCACTAATTGATTTGCATTTTAACTATTTTGCTTTAAGTAAAGGGAACCTTATCATTAACTAAAAAATGACTAACAACATAATCTGATACTGACTCGATCGATATTAATAAGTAATTCGTAACCGGATTCTACTTGAAAAATAACTGGACCTGATCTGTACCCGGTAAAATCGAACCAATTATCAACCGATGACAACCCGAGAACAATTAAAACTCGACACGAACTTCAACTGACACCAAACTGATGCTAACCCGATAGCTCGAATAACCGATCTTCAACCAAACCGTGACTAACCAACCCGACCCGAGTGTGACCCGTTGTAACATGCATCCGATATATAACCGATATGAAATACAACCGAACGGAATGACACCCGTTTCAAAATCGAGCCGATCACCCGAATAAACTCCTCTACTTGTTGGTATTAATTGATTAATATTTGGGTATTGTGTTTTAAATGGGTAATTGATTCTACTATCTTTTTGGTAATTACTTCAAGTATTGAAGTTGGGTTCATTTGAGTTCTCTTTGAGTTCTAATTCATGTGGTTTAGTATTTCGTTATTGTACTATTTGTGGTTTTGATTCATCTTCAAAGTATAAAAGCAAAGTTCACTTATAGTTCTTAAAAATCAGATTCCGTCCTCTCTGTTCTTGGCTGATTTCGAGCCTTATCTGGCCATTTCTAGGTTCTGGCGTCTTCATAAGATTTGTAGAGATTCGCGGCCGCGTGGGCACTTGAATCGCCCCAAAATGTATTTGTATGAGAGAGTTATGTCCAAAATACTAACAGACTTCCATAAAAATCGAGAATAATCAATTATGAGATTAATTGTTCAAATTGGAATTTCAATTGGGTATTCCTTTAATTAAGTATTTAGGATTATTTTATGTTTTTTTATTGAGTAATTATGGATGGTATGAATTTATTGAGTATTATTGATGGTGAAGCAAAAAAGGAACTTGGATTATCATCTTTCGGAGTTAGAAGTTGATGCACATAAAGTGTTTGTTCAAATGCATCAATGAAGTTCTTTGGTTCTCTAATTTGATTTTTGGTTGAAGAACTTGCTCATTAAAGGTAACCTACAAGCAAACTAGTATCTTCTAAATTTAATTAAGTATTTCAAAGTTCAAGTTAAGTTTTATAAGGTGTGGTATTACTGCTAATGATATTTGAGCAAAATCGTATAATCTTTGGTGTTCAAAATTTTAGATTTTGACTTTGTTTGACTTTACTTCTAGTCCTTGATCAAAAATATGAATTCTATGTTCACAGCTTTATAAAAAAGAGTTTTTAAATATTGGACTATCAAGATGAGTTATGGTTATTGATTTTAAAGAAAATCGAGTGAATTATTGTTTTGTTTTATATTGAAATGTTCGACATTGAAAAGTGTCCGTTTTTTAGGAATCGACAACGGATATTTATAACCGGATTATTATGAAATCCTATAGCTTGATAATAGGTAATGGTTAGTTGGATCGGTCTTGAGCCCTCGATCCTATTTTGTTCATGCAAGAGCCATATTTTCGGTGATGACGATCACCCGTGTTTTCAAGATTTAGATCAAGCCTACTTCCTGACGGTCTATTATATTCCCACGTTTTAAGCTGTTGTTTATTATTGTTTTAATATGAGTTTTGAATAAATACGTTTGGTATATAAAATTTTGTTTGTTTCACAATAAAATCATGTTTCATTTGCCATATTGTTTCGCTATTGACTTGTAAAGTAATAGCCGTATTTTGATTTCGCTATTAATTTGTAAAGTTATAGCCGTATTTTTATTCGCTATGAACCATATTTATGTCGATAGCAAACGGTGCTTTTAAAAGAGTTTGGATTTTGATAAATTACTATTTTATAAGGAGTTAACAAATGAGCAAAAGATTAAATTGGAGATGTTTGTTAATGACTTGTGTATAAATGTAATAGTTTGTTGGATTACTCAACAATTCAATTGTTGGCAGTTTTTGATGGGGCTATCCCTTATGGGGATAGATTCATTTTCAGGTTAGCTCTGTTGTGGAGACAATGCCTACATATTTGCATTTAGGAGAGTGTGTTGATGCCATATAAAGTGAAAAAATATGTTGAATAGAGGACTATTCGTTGTTCTCTGAAGCTTCTTTGTTTTTATGTTGATATTGTCTTTTTCTTGAATATATTTTGACGCGAATTAGTCCATCACCTAGCTATACTAGTAAAAGAAGGTCAATTGTGCCCCTCTTGATTTGTATAGTTTGTTAAAACAAAAGATATAAATAAGACTATTTGTATCATTGGTTATAACTCAAAAATATAAATAATGGTCTTTTGTATCATGTACATGATACAAAAGACCATTATTTATATTTTTGAGTTATAACCAATGATACAAATAGTCTTATTTATATCTTTTATTTTAATAAATGATACAAATATTAGTTATTTGTATCATTTCTTAAACTCGTAATACAAATACTAGTTATTTATATCATGTGTTTAAACCTAAGATACCAACACTACTTATTTCTATCGTGTTTTTAAACCTAAGATACAAATACTGGTTATTTGTATCGTGTGCTTAAATCCAACATACCAATACTACTGTAAACCTTTCTTCCCTAAAATCTTCATTGCTAAATCCTAATGTAAACCAACCAGTAAACCCTGTCTCCTTTGCTAATCCTCTCACCAGCCACTATCCATCTGCTCCACCACTAGCAACTGCAGCCATGGGCGCCATCACCTACTAAATTGGTCCACCATTGAAGAATGTAGAGTTCTTGGTTATTCTAGCTATTGATTGTTGTTTGTTTGACAACAAGATGCCTAAATTGTAAGCCGTCGTACTCTTTTAACTTGGCTTAATAACTTTTGAGTTTGATACATTACTCAATTAACTGGGTTCAATTAATACTTCAACAAAACATATGACTAGGTGAGTTATCACATTTAGTTGATGTTTTTTCATCACTCTTGAAAAATTTGCAGAACAACATAACAAAGTTACTATGGATTGAGGTTTTTAACTGACCTGACATCCGGTTTCATCAATACCTGTATCTAGGTTGTGTATATTATCTTTGCTTAATTTAGTAATATATCAAATTCAACGGACAATTAAGTGCATGTTTATATTATACATGAAAGCCTTATTTTGTTCATTTTACTACCTTAGAAAGACAAAATACCCTAATTAAGGTCTAATATCCCCAAATAAATAGAAATAATCACTAAAAAACAAATTGAATTTGGAGACAAAACCCATTTATGAGGATAGAAGGTTAGCAACACATATGGCGATAAAAGTGCTTTGTCCCCAGCTAGCAACACCGTTTTGTCGTCAAATTTGTTGGTAAGGCTGGCAAAAAAATCTTTTGGCGCCAACATGTCTGGGCGGCAAAAATTTTCAAATTTCAGAAATGATATTACTGTCGCCAACTTTGTCGCTACATTGTTGAAAGCGAAAATAAAAATAAATTTCAAATTTATGTATGAGAGAATTTTCGGTTGTAAATAGACATGAGCGTTTCATAGTAAGCACATTCCTTTATTTTTAATCTATTATTTTTGAAATTTTATTCCTCAAAATTAGTACTTTATATTAATTCCAAAAAAAAAAACCTTATACAACCTAGCCTATCAAATGAACACTTTCCTAAACACAAAAGGGAAGCAACACCGAGAATACCACAAAAACAAGCTACCATCAAGAAAAAGGGACAACAAACAAAGCAAGTAACAAAACCAACAAAGCCTATAAATAAGACTATTCCTCCTACTATCCTGTAGCCTAGCAGCAACAAGGCATAGGCAACAAGTTCAAGTGATATCTGATGACCTCTAAAAAATCTAGCATTTCTCTGAAGCCAGATTTGATAAAGCATCTCCGTCCAAACCATAGCAATAACCACATCCTTGTTCTGCTTCCTCTTACACAACTTGTTCATATCACAACATTATCAAAAGAAACCAGCCATCTAAAATGAATGAAATGAGAGAGGAAATGGTACACCTCATGAGGTGCATTCCTCAAAGAGGTGGCTCCTAACTTCAAGTTCATAACGACGAAAAACACAACTAGCATCATTGATTATCTCATAATTCCACACCCCCCGCCTCCCCCCCCCCCCCCTCCCCCCCCCCCCCCCCTCCCCCCATATCAATGATTCTAGCGACATCTAAGAAACATTATTAGGGAGTCTGATCTGCATAATGTCAGCCCCCTTAATGTAGTAAGCATTAACCTATTTGATTCAAAGTTTATCTTTTTCTAGAAGTCAAGGCCCACAAACTTTTAAGCCTAGCAACATCATTCTAAACTTGAAAGTTGCAAATATTCACCAAATGATCTAGGCACACAAACATACTTCTAGGCTATTCTAGGCTCAGACCCGTTCTGCTTGTCAATAGACCAAATGAACTCTTTACAAATATGCTCAACCATTTGGATAATCTTCCTTGGTAACAAGAACACCTGAACGAAATAAGATTACATCCCTTGAATGGTGCGGTTAACAAGCTAGACCCTACCAACCATAGAGAAATGACAATAGTTTTATATTTTTTTTATGTATAATTTTTTAATTTTATTTAATGTATTAATATAATTTTATTTTTTGATTTTTCGTTTTATTATGTATAATTATCATATATGTTATATATTTGGTTGTTATATGTAAATTTAGAGCTTTATATATATATATATATATATATATATATATATATATATATATATATATATATATATATATATATATATATATATATATATATATATGTATATATGTATATATATATGTATATATATATATATATATGTATATATATATATATATATGTATATATATATATATATATATGTATATATATATATATATATGTATATATATATATATATATATGTATATATATATATATATATGTATATATATTTATATATATATGTATATATATATATATATATATATATGTATATATATATATATATATGTATATATATATATATATATGTATATATATATATATATATATGTATATATATATATATGTATATATATATATATATATATATGTATATATATATATATATATATATGTATATATATATATATATATATATATATATATATATATATATATATATATATATATATATATATATGTATATATATATATATATATGTGTATATATATATATATGTGTGTATATATATATATATGTGTGTATATATATATATATATATATATATATATATATATATATATATATATACATATATATATATATATATATATATATATATATATATATATATATATATATATATATATACACACATATATATATATATACATACATATATATATATATATATATATATATATATATATATATATATATATATATATATATATATATATATATATATATATATATATATATATATATATATATATATACACATATAGATATATATATATATACATATAGATATATATATATATACATATATATATATATATATATATATATATATATATATATATATATATATATATATATGTATATATTATTTGTTTTTATGTACAAATTTTTACTTTTATTTAAGGTATTAGTATAATTTTATTTTTTTTCATTTTTCATTTTATTATGTATAATTATCATATACGTTATATATTTGGTTGGTATATGTAAATTTATAGCTTAATATATATTTTTTTGACAATAACAATTTTATATTTTTTGGTTTTTTTTATTTTGATAATAACAATTTGTTTGATTTTAATACTATTTGGTTGTGTTTTAAAATTTAATATAGGTTTACGCAATAGTGAATGATGGTAGTTGTTATTTGTATAATGGAAATTGGATGTACTAAAGGGAATTTGACGACAGGGCATTTAATATAGAATTCATAAGGGATTAGAAGAATTTTTAAACTTCACAATTTCTAAATGTCGTTCGATGAAAATTAGATCATTTGTTACAAAAGGTTTCGTGAAAGATTATTACGATGGGGGTATCATTACAACATCGTCACTCTTGAAAGTATCAATAATTATGCGTTGGTTAGGGAAAAAGTGCATATTCCTTCTCCCACGCAAAACACTAAGAAAAATAATTACATGCGTATTGTGCATAATGCTGCTGCAAGTAGATTTCCAGACACGTACCGAAACCTTATGTCTGTATAATTGATACCATAAGATCTTAATCATTAAGCCAAACAATTTTTCAACATGCTAAGTGCTGTAAATAATCAATTGTATTTTGGGTACGAAAATTACTCCTCAAATGTTGATTATAGGGAGAATGACGAATCTAAAGACTTATTGTTCGGAGAGGTTGTATGACCATATTTATCTGTGATGCGGGAGACTTTACCCCAACCTAATTCGATGAAATCTTGTTATTACGACATAAAGAAGCAAATAGTAAGACCTAGGTTGCCATTAGAGAGGATTGATCGTTGAATTCATGGGTGTATGATCTACCAAGGTCGTACTACGAATGCTAGATGCTGCCAAACTTGTTCGACAATAAGGTGGATTAGAGATGATGTCGTATTCAAACACATTCTAAGGAAACAATTTATATATCTTTCTATAGGTCTATGATTACAACGGTTGTATGCCTCTCAAGTTACCGCCGGTGAAATAAGATGGCATGCTGAGCACCACAAAGAAGAGAGGGGAATGTGTCACCCATCAGACTCAAAGGCTTGGTTAAATTTTAACGCAACACATCCAGAGTTTTCCGCTAAGACGAGAAATATGAGGCTTGATTTTTGTACATACGGATTCAACCCTTTTTGAAACTCAAGAAGGCAGTATTGATTATGGCCAGTGATTCTATCACCTTACAAGCTCCCTCCGTGAAAGTGCATGAAGACATCGTACATGTTTTTAACAGTGATTGCTCCAGGGCTTAACAATTTAATTAAAAAACATCAACTTTTACTTGCAACATATGATTGAAGAACTTAAGATGTTGTGGACCGATGACATCTTGACCTATGAGGTGTCCACAGGACAAAACTTATGTCTTAGAGTGAAATTGATTTGAATAATTAATGACTTTCCAGCATATTCGATGTTATCTAGATTGAGTACTGACGGTAAAAATGATTTTCCTCATTGTATGTCTAATGCAAAGGCTTTTTATTTGAGAATTAGTAGGAATATGTGGTTGTTTGACTATCATCAAATGTTTTTGCCTGACCGCTTTTTTTTTTATAAGGTACAGGGTTAATTTCATGGCAAGAGTTCAAGAGGAGGATCATGCCCCTCATACTTGCACCGGTGTTGAGTTACTTAAGAAGCTTAACACGTGTGGGATGAAGAAAGTGTGTAAAAACAGTGCACGCAAAATATAACGAGTTTAAAACTAACCATTCACAACATCAAATTAATTAAAACCATCACACTAAGGATTATGCAGAGACTATTGATCCTTAAGTTTCGCCTATTGTATAAATACAAAGCCAACCATCCACCAAGACTTACTCTAAACCAATCCCATATCCAAACGAGTTAGTTGCTCTAAAGCTAAATTACTTAACTTCATGAAGGGGTTACAAGGCAAGATTCATGCTTAGAAGCACCTTTAAAATGCCTACTAAAGTCAAGTTCGTGGAAGATCTTAAGGAAGAAGAAAGCAAAGAAGTACCTCACGAGGTGAACTCGTTCATTCAGAAGAGTTTAACCGAAGGAGAGAGACATAGGATCGTTTAATTTGCCAGTTAAATTGGGTAATTCAAAACCAATTGGAACATTTTGCGAATTTGAGAGCTATTATTAGTCATATAAGATGACAAAGAAGCTCTAGTTTGATATTAAGCCTACCAGAAACATTGGGTAATTTAGAACCAATCACCTAAAGGTGGGATTTTTAAAAGCAAATTTTCTTTAATAAAATAAATATCTACTATCCTACACTCCCCCTCAAGTTAGGTCATAGGATCTCCAATGCCTAACTTGCACAAACTATCTTCAAAAGCTTCAGCTATGACCGCCTTTGTGATGATATCAGCTAGTTGATCTTTGGATCATACAAAAGGAATATTGATTACTTGTTTCGCAAGTTTTTCCTTTATAAAATATTTTTCTATCTCCACATGCTTCATTTTATCATGATGGACAAGGTTACTTAAGATGCTGATGGCTGGCTGATTATCGCTGAACAGTTTGCAAGCTTTCTTTTGTGGAAAACTCAATTCACACAAGAGTTTCTTGAGCTAAAACGTCTTTGTTATTCCTTTGGCTATCCCTCTAAACTTTGCCTCAACACTTGGTAGAGCTACTACCTTCAGCTTCTTACTCCTCCAAGTGACCAAATTCCCTCCTACTAGAGTAAAGAAACCTGAAGTGAACTTCCTTCTATCTCGATCACCTGCTTAATCTGCGTCTATCTAAGCCAAGAGGTCAAGATGATCATTCTTTCTAAAGAGAACATATCTGTCACTAGTGCCCTTTAAATATCTAAGAATCCTCATTACTGCACCATGTGTGGTACTTATGGGAGGTGCATGAATCTACTAACTACCCCAACATCATATGAAATATCAGGTCTAGTATGGGATAGCTAGATGAGTTTTCCTACCAAATTCTAACAGTATTCTTTATCGACTAACTCTCAATCTTGTACTGTCTGGAGCCCGTGGTTGGCTATGATTGGTGTTCAACAGGTTTACAATCAAGCATCCCCATTTCTGCCAGGAAATCCAGTACATACTTCTTTTGATTAATAAATATTTCCCCTCTTGACTTTAGAACTTCAATTCCAAGAAAGTATTTTAAGTTTCCTAGGTCTTTCATTTTGAACTCTATGAACGTCTTCTTAAGGTCACTAATCTTTTCTTCATTGTTCCTAGTAATGACAATGTCGTTGACATAGATTATTAAGCAAGTATTCAAACCTTTTTTGTTCTTCAAGAACAATGTGTGATCATAGTTACTTTGCTCATATTTGAATTTCTTTATTATTGTAGTGAACCTGCCGAACCATGCTCGCGGAGATTGTTTCAAGCCATCCAATACCTTCTTGAGTCTACGCCGTTCTCCTGATATGTTCATCTGAAAGCCTAGGTGGTGCTTTCATGTAAACTTCTTCTTCAGTTTCACCATGGAGAAGGCATTTTTCACATCAAACTGGTACAATGACCAATCTTTGTTTGCAGCTACTAAGAATAGAACTCTGATTGTGTCAATCTTTGCTACCAGATAGAAGGTTTCTGAATAATCAACCCCATAGGTTTGAGTATACCCCTTGGTTACAAGCCGAGTTTTGTACCTCTCAATAGTTCCATCAACATGGTACTTTACCGAAATAACCCATTTGCAACCTACTGTTTTCTTTCCTTTTGGTAACATACATTTCTCCCACGTGTTGTTCTTCTTAAGAGCTGTGATTTCATCCTCTAGAGTCCCTCGCCATTTTGGATTCTATAGGTATTCTTAAGTGTTTTGGGGTATGGAACCTGAATACAAAGTGGTATTGAAGGCTATAGTTGTCTGAGGTAAGGTATCAACATTACCCAAAGTAATGGGATATCGAGACCTTATGGCTTTAAACTAGGTATCATATCTCCTTAATGGTATACCTCTTTTACTCCTTGGGGGTAACTCATATCTGCAAGGTGCCTCAACATTGGGTACATCATTAGCAATTTGATTTAAAGGCTCAAGGACTACCTCTTGTTCGAATTCCTCTCTAAATGCTTCGAATTACTCTCCATATGCGTCAGACAAGGCAGGAGTTGTTGCCGAGGAGGAAGTACTATATTATTAGTGGCAACAGCTGTGGGATTATCTACTTCATCTGTAGGATCTGGATAAACTGTAGGGTTTGGATCAATTGTTGTAGGATATAGAGTGTGTTATGGATTGGATCAAAACATTGACAGCCTTTTTGAGTCACCCCATACCCTATAAAAACACATTTAACAACATGGGATTCAAGCTTGTTCTGAGCTTGTTTGGGAAGATGGACATATACAACACAATCAAATACTTGAGGAGGTAAGGAATGAGAAGATGAAATAGTAGTATAATTTTGAAGTGTTTCTAGGGGGAGTTTTGAAGTCAAGAGATTTTGTGGGAAGGGGATTAGTCTAGTAAGTGTGCAGTGGCAATTACTTCAGGCCAAAAGTGAGTTGGAACATGTGCTTCAAACACAAGTGCTCGGGTTATCTTAAGGAGTATACGATTTTTCCGTTCAGCAACCCCATTCTGTGGTGGAATGGTTGGGTAAGTGGTCTGATGAATTAAGCCATAGGTTGAGATGAAGTTTTCATGTCTAAGTTTATGTATTCCCCGTTTTAGTCACCTCATCCACATAGTACAAACCTCCCTTTTCAATACCACGCCCAATGATTTTCCCTGTCCGAGTATTCTGCACAACACAATCAGTTGAAGACATAATAACAGTGTAATTAAGCTCTTTAGCCAATTAACTAACAGATCATAATTTATAGGATAAACTAGAGATTAAGAGACAGTTTTTAAAGTGAATCGAAGGAAAAATATCAAAAGTCTCGACCTGAGTAACACCAACACATTCTCCATTTACAGTTTGAATATGAGTTCAATTTGTAGGACTAGGAAAAATAATATCGGAAGGGTCATAGGTTATGATGTCTGTTGCTCCGTAATCTAAAATCCAAGGGGAATAAATTTGTCCCATTTTCATGTTGGATTGGAACGAAACAAGTGAAATGGCTTCCCCTTATTTTGGCTGAAAGACGAAATTACCCTTCCCTTTTCCTCCCTTCCCCTTTTTTCTTTTCCCCTTTTTCCTTTTTCTTTTCGGCTGACATTAACCAGTCCCTTAACCCTCTTTTTTTTTTATCCCTTTTCTGGCTGATACATATTCCTTTTCCACCTTTTTTCTTTCGTTCTCGACTAGATTCACAATACCCCTCCATTTTTTTCTTTTTTCTTCTTGGTTGGAAGCTGAACGCATCCTCCATTTTTTTTCTTTTTTTTCTTTTTCGGCAGAAGCTCTATTTTCAATCTCCATTTTCACCATTCGAACTCTACTCATTGCCATGGGAATAAATCTAAATTTCGGTGGCTGTCCAATGGTGGAGATAATTAGTGCTTCGCCTGAAGGGAAACAAGATGTATTAGAGCAAAAAACGTGGTAGTCAAAAACTTTAGTCCTCCTTCCACAAAATTCACAACCATCTCCAACTTTAGTCCTTT
>NC_080058.1:17295007-17300007 GCF_026212465.1 Amaranthus tricolor
TCAAACAAAACAAAACAAATTTATTTCAAAATTTGTTTCCTACGTTTTCTCTCTCTCCTCCTTCATTTCACTCATTTTTCTCTCTTCTACTCGGCTGCTCTCTGATTTTTCATCACAAGTTCTTTATTCTTTATCAATTTTTCGCTAATGTGAGTCTATTGTTTGTATATTTGCTGTATTTCAATTAATTTTAGGTTACATTCATTAGTTGAAATATTACATCATATTCCTTTCGATTTTGGTTGAGAATGTAGCATTGCAGAGTATTATAATTAACAAAGATTAGTCATTATTAGTAATTGATTATAAACAAAATGATATATTCAGAGGAGTTTCCCTTCCTTAGAGCAGCCAAAGTTCTTCAATCTTCATAAATTTTTCGTTAATGTGAGTCTATTGTTTATACATTTTTTGTTTTGTTTTCTATTGTTAATGTGAGTCTATTGTTTTGTTTCCCTGCTTTAGAGTAGCCAAAGTTCTTCAATCTTCATCAATTTAATTTTTTCTGATTTTAAGTCATTAATTTTAACATACATTGCACCTTTATGTCTAGTAGTCTACCTAACCTGCTGAATTTTGTTTAATCTCCTGACCTTACTGAGTTTTTCTAGCTTGAAATATTACATCTCTCTAACACATGTAGCTATTTATATTTTTATTGCAATATAGAGTGCTCTATCACTATCCACTAGCCAAAGTCGCAGATTTTGAGATGTTATTCTGAACTGTACTCCATAATTACTCATTCTCTCCTGTTTGTTTTGTCATTTATGGTCTTGCAGTAAATGGATTTTAGCTCATTTAAGTCTACTGATTTTGTTTCGGATAATAAGTGATTATATGTTATTACCACTACACTTGAGGATAGATTTGGGGTTGGAATGAGGTGGGAGGAATGTAAGATGGGTATGAAGCATGTGAGAGTAGGTTTACTGATTAAATGTAGTTTCTAGGCTGGTTAAAGCAAAAATTTTGCTTGTCACTTAAAGAGCATCTATGTTTTTGCTCATTTGACAAATGAGTATCTATGTTTTTGCTCATTTTTATAAAATTACCAACTAATTATTTATTTTGTTTTTTAATTGTTTTGTATGAGTAGGGAGTCTATTGAAAAGGAGCCTGCTGCCGATGTTGGTTCATCAGGTGTTACTACCAATGTTGTTTCAGCAAGGCCTGCTGCTAATGTTAGTTCTACAGGGCCTGCTGCTGATGTTGCTTCATCAGAGTTATTAGTTGGTACTAAGGTTAAAGGTAAGAAGGTTTTGATAAAGGATTGAAAGTAAAACAAAAGATTAAGCTAGAGGAGACGAAATCCAGCAACGAAGGGGAAGATTTGAAGTCTCATGTTTATAGGACATTACATAGTCGGATGTCCCCTTCATCCATAGTTCAAGTTATTGAAAAATGTTCAGAAAATCAGTTGAAAGCTATTAGAGAAATAGGATTCGGGTCTATGGAGTTCTTGAAGGTGACCCAACTGCCTTTGTAGTTGGGTTTATGGTTGGTTCATCACTTTGATGCTAACACATGCTCTTTAATCATTCTAGATTCTGAACCTTTTTGAATCACTAAAAAACATGTGCATCAAGTACTTGGGCTGCCAATGGGTGGCATAGAAATTGACAAAAATAATTTTTCCAGAGATA
This sequence comes from Amaranthus tricolor, assembly GCF_026212465.1. Classification (NCBI taxonomy): domain Eukaryota; kingdom Viridiplantae; phylum Streptophyta; class Magnoliopsida; order Caryophyllales; family Amaranthaceae; genus Amaranthus; species Amaranthus tricolor. Next base: position 17,296,654 of record NC_080058.1, read on the forward strand.
AGAGAGTGATTCAGCAATGGAAGAAGCAATTCAAAAGAAAGTCACTCTCTATCAAAATAGGGGAGCTGAAAGAGCATAACTCAGTTGGTCTTATGTTCAAAAGGAACTTTGTAGTGCTATGCGTTTCTATATTGATGGATGGTAAACTTTTTTTTTTATTTTGCTTATTTTAGTTAAAGTTAGCACCTAGCAGTTGTGTGCTATATATAGCAATTATATTATCTAAGTTGTTGGTCATATATGTATAGAATCAGTTACATGAAACTATATATAGCATGTATATGTATATGTATATATATATATACATATATATATATATATATATATATATATATATACATATATATATATATATATATATATATATATATATATATATATATATGTATATGTATATATATATATATATATATATATATATATATATATATATATATATATATATATATATATATATATATATATATATATGTATATGTATATATATATATATATATATATATATATATATGTATATGTATATATATATGTATATGTATATGTATATGTATATGTATATGTATATGTATATATATATATATATATATATATATATATATATATATATATATATATATATATATATATATATATATATATATATATATATATATATATATATATATATATATATATATATATATATATATATATATATATATATATATATATATATATATATATATATATATATATATATATATTGAAACAGTCGTATTATTAGGAGATTTCATTAGTCGTTTTTACTGCCTAATTTTTCTTATATATTTGTTCGTTACTAATTATAATTTAATTAGTGATGTTAGTAATTTGAAAATTCTCTACAATGATTAGAATCTTGTTAATTCGTAACGCAATTATGAATCGTAACAAGTAACGTAAACTTTGGAGGTAAAACTTAAAGTTGAGCAACTACCCATAACAGTTCGAAAAAATTTTAATTATTACCCAAGCATATTATATAACCATGATGGGAGTAAATTAAATATTTCTCACATATACAAGTGATTTTTAAACATGAAGTACAAGTTACATAACTTGTTACATGTACAACAATTTTTACCCAAACTTTAAACTATCTTAGATAAACTTTTCTTATACCATAATAGACCAAATTGAGGACAAAAAGCACTCCAAATCAGCCCCAAACAGTAGCTAATATGGCTGTCCCAAATCCCCTTAGGAGCTCCTTGTTCACTTACACACTCAAGCCAATCACACTACCCAAAACCCCTTTTGTTCTACCCAAAGCTTGTGCATCATTACAAGCATGCAAAAGGCAAATATTTGAAGCAAAAACACTCTATTTTCTGAATAATTATTCAGCCATAAACCCCAACACATTGCTCCAAAGTTCATCCATGAACAAACACTAGAATCCTTCAAACTTTCAATAACTAGAACACCTTCTTTTCTCATCAAATCGCCTTCAAAAACCCATCTAAAACTTCTGAGAATTTATGTTTATAAACTCAAATCTCCCATAAAAATAATCTTCATCTTAAGAGCTTTCCATAGACACCAAACTTGAAGAAATCTACCAAGTATAGAGTAAGTTATGTTCATTTCCTTATTCCACTAGTTTTGTTAAAACTTGTTCATGTAAAACATTTTTTTTCATGAATCTTTCTATAAACTAAGATCATTATAAAATGAGTAGTTTATCTCTAAACTAAGAAAATCATCACTTATAAATCTATAAAAATAGGCCATAATATAAGTAAGAAGATGTATTTCCACAAACATATAAATTTTTTCACTTAAAGGATTCAAATAAAATTATGGGACTTAACTAAGTATGTTGCTCAACATAATAAGTATACTCTAAATATATTAAAATCATCACAAGTATTAGTCTAACAACTCTAACTTGGAAAACTAAGTGCATGTTAGAAATCCAAATATTATTGATTTTTGGATGACTGCAATATGTTTAGTTGAAGAGTTGGAGTTGAGATTTGAAGGGCAAGGACCTGAAGTTAGAACCGCTTCTAAGAACGCGTAGGAGCTTACGGAATAATTATATAGGCTTGGAGTCGAGGTATGTCACATGAGGTGATTTTTAAAGGATTTAAGAACAAGTTGGGAAAGTTTGTGTATAAACTTTTTTTTTTAAAAAAAAAATAAAATTCCCAAAGAGAAGTTCTTAAATCTTGAAAAATGATGTCAAAATGATAAATTTGAGTATGGAATAATTTATTACATGTATTATTATTGTGGGCATCATGCATGTTGATTTTATAAATTATTGTATGTTTAAAGGCATGTTTAACACTACTTTGTAAAAGTTATTGTGATGGAAATGATTATATGAATTTGAAAATATTTGAAATTCATTTTAAAAGAAATTTTCAGTAGCTATATGTTAAGAAAAATTTCTTGGATACTTTTTGTTGAGATTATTCGTTAAATTGATATTTTAATGGATTTTAAGGTGTTAAATACTCTTATTATAAAACATGGTATTAGATGAACTCTCTATCATCAAAAATAATTAATAAAAATATATTATAATGTCTCCAACAAGATTTGGCCAGAATATATTTAGTTTGGAATTTTATTATGATTTTTGAATAATTGTTAAATTGTTTAACGGTAAATTGTAAAATAGTAAAATATAAAATAATTACCAAACAAAGACATATGGATTTGAAATTTTTATCACATACTCATATGGACAGTAGGTAAAATTGGTAAAAGTTTGGGAAGGTTTCGTTGACATTTAAGGACCTTAATAATTTTTACTCGGTTATTAATAATCGGTAAGTTTGAAAACGGTAAAATATAAAATAAATAATAAATGACGTCTTTTGAACATGAAACTTTTATGAGACACTTATACAAACAGTAAATACATGTTCAAAAATTTATATGGATTTTCGTGACCATATATGGACTTAAAAAAATTTTATTCGGTTTATCGGTAAAATAACAATATTAATTATTAAAAATACCCCAAATGATTTTTAATGGTTATTTAAAATTTTATACCCCTTGAAATAGTTTCTGGAATATCATATAATTTTTATAATATTTTATTCGGACTCAAATAATTTTAAACCTATTTTATTCTATTTATCGATAAAATGTCTATACAAAATAATAAGACATCATACATGATTTTTATAAGTTTAAATGGCCTAATAAACATGTTAAATGACTTCTGGAACTTCGGTATAATTTTACAAAATAAATTATTAATTATTTACTAATTTATCAAATTAATAGAAAATGTTTATTTATTAAAAAGTGTAATATTGTTAATTAAATTTGGGTAAAATTAGATCTATATCAAAAATTTATAATTATATTAAT